>NC_142935.1:14096074-14106074 GCF_046866305.1 Octopus bimaculoides
GTGTGTGTGAGTCTTTGTGTCTGTGTTTATCTCTCACCGCCACTTGACAACCGGCGTTGGTGTGTTTATATCCCTGTAATCTAGTGGTTCAGCAAAGAGGCTGATAGAATAAGTGTGTGGCTTAAAAAAATATGAGTATTCATTCAACCAAAATACTTCAAGGTGTTCAGCCATCGAGGGGGACAATGTTGAAAAATAAATCATCAGAAGTCTTGTACTATGTTTTATTTTTTTGAGGCTCAAGGCTTTTCATACACCCCTCCTAGCTTAACTAAGTCAATGCCTAGCCATTAAGAACTACAAAAGCAACAAAACTGGAGTGACAAATGTCAACTACAATCTACATTGTAAAACCAAGAAATAATAATCTGTCTCATTTATAACTGTTGAAGCTTTGTAAATAAAAAAAGTATATGTTCACAAGCTTGATTGATTGTTTGCTGTGCACATTGGGAAAATAGGTTGGAAATATCAAATGAGAAATAGAAAACAAGTTATATAAACACATAACAAATTCCTTGCTTTACAATTGTAGAGAAACAATAGTTTTGAAATATGTTTGTCCATTCTGACAAAGATTAAAGGATCCTTTTAACTTTTAACTTGCTTCAGTTATTTTAAACCTGGTACTTACTCTATTTGTCTTTTATGCTAAACTGTGAAGATACAGGGATGTAAGCAAACCAGCACTGGTGGAGGACAAGCACAAACACTTATAATAAAGTGTGGATGCAGAAAAGTTCCTGGTTTTAAGGGTATCGTGAAAGGCCTGGTTGGGAGCCCAACCTCCTAAATTATCTTACAGGGTTTAGAAAAACTGAAGGACCACAGTAATAAGTGTATTAATCTGAGAGGGGAATATGTTGCATAAAATCATAATTAACGGATCCTCCTGTGTTTTCTTTTACCCAAAACCAGAAGCTATCAGCACTCTCTTGTAAACATATATCAAAAGGATGTTATAACACTATTCCACATATACATAAATAGCCATACCAACAATCCAGCATGCCTCCATCATCAGCTGCCCCACGGATATCATTATGGTTTCGACACCTGGACAGTACCACTCAATCCGGCAGCGTCAACAGCACTAAAAGAAGTGCTGTTTTGGGAACAAAACACACAAACGACTTTCAAACACATTTACCCGATGTACAACAGTATTCAATCTAAATATAGGCATGATTAAATACTAACTTTAAAATTAAACTACAAGAAACACATAAATCTATGTACATCTGTATTGGTATTAATAGTAAACCTACAATAACTAAATAGCGACCAATCTATAAGTCCATACAAATAAATAATCCCACCAGTCTTCCATAGTCACTACTATAATCTTTTCTACTCTAGGTACAAGGCCTGAAATTCTTGGGGTTGAGGGCCAGTCGATAAGATTGACTCCAGTATGCAACTGATATTTAATTTATCGACCCTGAAAGGATGAAAGGCAAAGTCGACCTCGGTGGAATTGAACTCAGAACGTAAAGACAGATGAAATACTGCTAAGCATTTCGCCCGGCGTGCTAACGTTTCAGCCAGCTCGCCACAAAAACACAATTGAATTTATTGAATAATATAATAATTATGAGTGAAATACATTATTTCATAATTCAAAAAGTTTATATACAACATATCAGTGCACCGTCTAGAAGGGTTTAGTCAAACAAGTTGGCCCCAGTACTTTTTTTTAAAGTCTGGTACTTCTTTTATTGTTTTTTTTTTAAATTTTTGCTGAACCACTAAATTATGGGGACATAAATAAACCAACACCAGTTGTCAAGCTGTGGTGAGGGACAAAGTCACACACACACACACATGTATATGATGGGCTTTCACAATTTCCTTCTCATAAATTTACTCACAAGTCATTGGCTGACCCAGGGCTATAATAGAAGACACTTGCCTAATGTGACCTGCAGTTAGATTGAACCCAAAACCACAGTTGCAAAGTGAGTTTCTTAATCACACAGCCATGCCTGCATCTTGTCTAGATACAATAATCAAAGATAAAGAGGAAAATGTGTATACTTTGATATGACTTTGTCTGTCTACCCTAATGGGGTTCCAGTCCAGTGACTGAAATCACCACTGGCTGGCATGGATTTGCCGATCCAAACTGATAAAGACATCAAGGCAATTTTTGGGGGTTTGAATAATTCACCTCTGGAAACATGCATCTTTCATTCAACATCCTTAAACAACCCTTATTGAGGGAAACTTTTGAGCAGAGTGGGCTACTCAATCTGAAGAAAATTCTAACTGGGCCCCACCTGCAAGGTCATGCGTTGTTTATCTTGATATGAGATCACCATGTTGTGCACACATGGTTGTGATGCATGTGCTTGGTGTACCCTTATCAGATGGTTAGTTAAGTGAATAAATAAATAATAACAACAATAATAATAATCCTTTCTATAATTGGCATAAGGCCTGAAACTTTGGGGGAAGGGGCTAGTCAGTTACTTATTTTATCAACCCCAAAAGAATGAAATGCAAAGTCGACCTCAGCAGAACTTGAACTCAGGACTTAAGGACAGATGAAATGCTTCTAAGCATTTTGTCAGGCATGCTAATGATTCTGCCAGCTCAACACCTTCATAATGATGATGATGATGATGATGA
The DNA here is from genome assembly GCF_046866305.1 of Octopus bimaculoides. Taxonomy (NCBI): domain Eukaryota; kingdom Metazoa; phylum Mollusca; class Cephalopoda; order Octopoda; family Octopodidae; genus Octopus; species Octopus bimaculoides. The sequence continues at coordinate 14,098,706 of NC_142935.1, forward strand.
TGATGATGATAATAATAATAATAATAATAATAATAATAATAATAATAATAATAATAATAATAATAATAATAATAATAATAATAATAATAATAATAATAGTTACCTGTGTTTTGCCACATGTTCTGTTGACTTGGTCTTGTCATAAAACCCAGGTAAAAGATTGTGAATCTTACTTTCGTCAATGTTGTTGTTTGTGGTGTCAATGGTGGTGGTCATGGTGGTATTGTTGTTGCCATCATTGTTGTGGTGATGTTTCTTGCTACCATTGTTTTTCTCTTTGGCAACATTTTTATTCATGTTCTTCTTGCCATTGTTATTGTACGCATTCAGCACGATTTTGTTTCTTCGCAAACTTCTGCGGCGTGACATCTTATTCTCCGTCTTCTTGGCGCGCATCATCGTAAACTATTTGACGAGGTGCAGCAACAAGCACCAACCTCTATCTCTGATGTGTATGTTTGTTTCTTTGTATGTTGTTGTTGCTGTTGATGTTGTTGATGTTGTCACTGCATAGCATGGAAGGGACTGAAACAGAGTTTGAGTTACTGTTGTTAAACATCGGACTAAGTATATTCTTTATACGATCGATTGATTGCTCTTGTACAAACAGAACAACAAACAATCCGTTGGGAATATATGCTTGTCTGTCTGTCTGTCTGAGTGTGTGCATGTGCATGTGTTTGTATATATGAATGTATGTATATGTGTATATGTGTGTATGTTTATAAAAGTCTGGGTTCTTTGTATATATATATTTATATGTATGTATGTGTGTGTATGCATCTATATATATATATATTTATAAGTATGTGTTCTTTGTATATATATATATTATATGTGTGTGTGTGAGTTTGTATATGTGTATGAAACTATATGTATGTCGTGTGTGTGCACGCGCACGCATGTGTGTGTGTGTGTGTGTGTGTGTGCATAATTATATCCTTGGTTACAATGAAACTTTTGATCTGAGTATAGCAGAGTTTAAAGCTGTCTCAATATTTTCTAATCAGTCATTAAAAAGAAAGGAAAATAAAAAAAAGGAGAGAGAAAAAGATAGAAGTGAAATAAAAAAAAAAGTAACAAAGAAAGAAAGGAACAAGAAATGAAAGAAACAAAAACATATTAATAATAATGATTATGATAATGAAGGTGGTCGACATAAGGAAAGTGGTCGACAAACATACATTTGTCACTGAAAGGGAAAAAAGGGATTTCAAGAGGAGGAGAAACAGAGAAGTAAATAGTGGAAATGTGCGCAAACATATGTACACACATGCATACACACACACACGAACACACATGCATATGTAAATATGCATACACCCGTGTACATGTGTGTGTGTGTGTGTGTGTGAATATACGTATATACATCAAAGTATGCAGTATTAAAGATCCATTGCAACAGATCTTAGCCATCGGTTTTCGCACGGATTATCAAATAACCAAACATTAAGCAGTACATTTAAATGGCTTAATGATTAGGGTATTTGGCCCACAATTGTTAAAGTCATGAGTTCAATTCCTGGTAACATGTTGTATCCTTGGACAAGACACTTTATTGGCAGTCCACTCAGTTGTACCTGTATTTCAAAGAGCCAACCTTGTCCTATTCTGTGTGACAGTGAATATCCCTGAGAACTAAGTTAAAGGTACATGTGTCTGTGGAGTGCTCAGCCACTTGCATGTTAATTCCACGAGCAGCTGGTTGTTCTGTTGATCAGAACTATTGGAACACTCATCGTTATCATTATCATCATCATGGTTTAACATCCGTTGAATGACCGCTTGGTTGGTTGGTTGGTTGGTTGCTTGCTTGCTTGCTCTCTTGCTTGCTTGAAATCTTCAGTGACACTTTACATGGTTTAGAAACAGGGGTTGAGAGAGTTAACATAACACCAGTGTGCATACTACTCTTGGCGGCAAATATACAAATGAGAAATTTTTTTCATTTAATTTTATTTAAGATAACAAATATTTTTTTTTAGAAAATTTGCTTTCATTTCATCATTTTTTATAAGCACCAAACATTGGGCAAGCAGAGCCTTCTGGGCGTTTCTGTCAAGTGCCAGGTCCCAAGCTTCATCTCAACTCTTGCCATCACTTACATCTTTTTTTTTTACTACTGCCAGCCATTTCTTCTTTGGATGCCCTTTCTTCCTGGGACTCTGCAGACACCGCTGGGGACACTGCCATGGAAGGTGGAAGGATCCATCCTCATATATTTCATGCTCTTGCTGGCCACCAACCGACTAAGTTTACATGAAGGCCCTGATCTTCTTGTTACTTCAGATTAGTAACACAGTCTCTGTATGAAATGTGGTGTATCTTATGCAAACATCTTTGCCAGGAGATGTTCAATTTCCTCTCTAGTATCTAAATCAGAGGCCATAACTCACAGCTATAAAGAAGGTTAGAGAAGATGATGCTCAATAGCAGCAGGAGTTTAATCTTCATACTAATGCAGTGAGATTCCTAGGTATCTAATTTATATCCACATATTGCTTTGGTCTTCAGTTTTCTATATGAGTTTTTAGAGACTTCATTAGCAGTCTCACTTCAAATTTCAATTCACCTGGGGACGAAGTAACCCCACTCCTGACATAGAGCCCATCCACTCCCGCTGTTGATTGATGTTCACAAGCATATGTATTACATCATACATCAATAACACACTTTGCCTTACAAACACTGTTGTGTTTATTAAATTACAAACAAAATTGATTAGATTGCTAAGTAGATATCAGCAAGGAGTTAAAACAGGAAATGTGAATTATTATTCAACCTCACACCAGGAGCTTTGATTATTTCTTTATCTTTATTCCTTAATATCTACATGAATTTCCTATCATTCTTTTATCCTTCTTTTAGTTGTATCAGTTATTTGATTGCGACCAGACTGGAGCACAATTGTCCGTCTTCAAGATTTTCAGTTGGCTATATCGACCTTGTCTTTGTCTGGTGTGTACTCTATCATTTTCCCAAACATACGAAATGTAAAGTAAACATTAGAATAAAGTTAGATAACTCAACTAGACATGCAGACGACATAGTACACTATATCCCTAAACACACACGTAGTAGTAGTAGTAGTAGTAGTAGTAGTAGTAGTAGTAGTAGTAGTAGTAGTAGTAGTAGTAGTAAGTTATCCAGAAAGTTCTGAGTGTTTTTAAGGTGATGTTGGTGGTGGTGGTAGTAATAGTAGTGCTTTCTAAATGACCTAGAACAACATTAACTGGAGAAAGAACTCAATACATGAAGTAGGTTCAAATATTTATTTATTTCTTAAACTTTGACTGTGACTTCTAAGTTTTGTCAAGGAGGGCTTATCAAAGCGTCACAGTTTGAGAAGCCTTTCTGGAAATTACAGTCAACTTTGTGTGTGTGTGTGTGTGTGTGTGTGTGTGTGTGTGTGTGTGTGTTTGTCACCCCATAAACGCTATGACAACCAATGTTTATATGTTTACATTCCTGTAACTTAGCAGTTCAGCAAAAGGGACTGATTGTATAAGTACCAGGCTTAAAAAAAAAAAAAAAGTACTGGGGTCGATTCATTCAACTAAAATTCCTCAAGGTGGTACTCCAGCATGGCCACAGTGTAATGACTGAAACAAGTAAAAGACAAAAGATGAAACACACACACACACATATATGACAGGCTTCCATACAGTTTTCATCAACTAAATTCCACTCACACAGTATTAATGATCTCATGGTTATGATGGAAGATAGTCTTGCAAATTGTCCTACACTGAAATTGAAACTGGAACCACACATTGTTGTGAACGCAGCTGGAACCACACATTGTTGACACATGTGGTCATCATCCCTACAAATTCCCTATTATCTACATAAATCTCCCACTGTCCACATTATTTGTCCTGGCAATTAAAGTATTTAATAGTTTTAATTTACAAAAAAGCAAAAAAAAACCCAATTGGTTTCTGAGTGTCTTTGCCTGCTGGTTGTCTCCTGTTGCTATGTAAATGAAATTGAGCTGGCCAATACAAATAAGTGTTTCCTGACCACTGCTTGTGGCATTCAAAACATGTGTAAACAAACCAAAGAGGAATCAAGGGGCTCATCAACATGGTTTCTTCACCAGCTAGAAACAGCAGGTATATTTGCCTCTCAAGCAGCACACTACTGTTTCAAAGAGAGAAGAACAAGTAACCAGGATGATGTAAGATATTTACTCATGTATAAGCCACACTATTTTATTCTTGAGCATAACTGGAAAAAATGGTGTGTGACTTATATATGGAGCAAAGCTAAAACTATGAAGGGAAAAAATATGGGATCAAGATTTAAAAGTAAATAGGAGATATGACTTATACACAAGTATATGTGGTAGTTCTAGTGACAACATTATATCTTGTAACAAATAAGGGATTAAATGCTACTTTCTGTTCTTTGATCATAGTTCTGTTCAATCAAAGTTGACAACTGGAGCTAAGCTACAACAATGGCAATGATATAGTAGCTGTAAACAAATATCTTTGACTGAAGAAAGAAAATATTCTTTGTCAAAGTGATTCAATTCTAAAATTGTGAAAAGGTTTATAATCAGACAGGTAAAATAGGTGAAGAACAAATGATATGATCGGTAAAATAAACTGTTTTCTTTGTTTGTTTTTGCTTTCTTCATCTTTTAATCAGGAGAGAAGGCAACAATCATAACCTCTTTTTCTGTCTTTCTTCCTTTTTTTTAAAATTTTTAATTGGAAGTCCCAAACAAGGTGAAAAGCCACTTAGTGTAAAGTATTATGAAGAAGAAGAAATTAAGATGAAAGGAATGAATTTAATGTAGACTTGAGGGAGACAGTTCCAAAGTTTGGCAGTTTGAGAAAATAGGCTACGGTCGTCGAAAGTCTTCTTTATTCATGGAAACACAACAACATTTGGATGAAGAGACTGTTTGCAGGAATTCCAAAATTGGTGGGAGGGAGCCGTGATGTAACTAGTGGGGGGGGGGGCACTCGCGTGTGTGTGCTGCTTGGGGCATTTCATCTTTTGCCAGACAGCCGTCACTTCATACAGAACAAATTCAAAAGATCAAAAGGTATTTGTCATTATTAAACAGCAAACCAGAGAAAAGTCTTTTGTAAATTCTGAAGTAATTGTGGATAATAGTTTAAAAAGTAAATTTTTTAATGTCAGCACAAAATAAATTGACTATTGTCGCAATCAACTGAAGTTGTTAAAAGAAAACTTGTGTGTGTTTGAGTATGTGTGAGTGTGTGCATGTGTGTGTAATATATATATATATATATATATATATATATGTATATATATATAGTGTGTTTGTGTGTATGTAATATATATATATATATATGTACACACACACACACACAAACACACACACATAGTTCAGAGATGAGATCCAGATATTCTCCATATATTAATTTTCTCTTTAATTTTCTCTGTCATTTGTACATTTGTAAGTTGGTCCATTTTATATATTTACATATATATATATATATATATATATATATTGTATTTGATGTATTTAATATACTTTATATATTGATGTGTCTAACTTGCTTATCCCCACATTTGCTTAAATATATATATGTAAGGATTATTAATATTATGTTAATAAATTAACATATGTCAGTTTGAACTCTCCATTTTACTTTTATCATTTTATATATATATATATGTATATATATATATGTATATTTTATTATATGTATTTATTTTCTCCAAGTAATAAATAACTCGGATAAAATAAATTGGTTAATAGATACCAGGGTAGCAAACATCACAAAATAACTGTGGTGTAACTCCTGTTTATGAGGTAGAAACTCCTTGATATTTTAGGTATTTGAGTATATATGAATTTAAAGAATGGAGTAAGCACATATTATAACTGCATATTTTTATTCCGACATATGTTTCGAAGAATTACAATTTATGCGATCCATAGGAATTGGCGATGTTAAAAATGTAAACTTCTCCTCAGGGAAATGTATGGGAACCAGTTTGTCTTATGTTTAAGCTGGTTCCCATACATTTCCCTGAGGAGAAGTTTACATTTTTAACATCGCCGATTCCTATGGATCGCATAAATTGTAATTCTTCGAAACATATGTCGGAATAAAAGTATGCAGTTATTATATATATGTATATATATATATACATACATATATAATACACCTGCTTGTTGTTCATTTACCTGTCTTCGTCTTTTGTTTTCTGTAAATTTGAACTCTGAGCTGAGTAGGGACACTAAGCAACTTGTTCAAAAATATAAGGACACAGATAGTGCATCGATAGCCAGCTGGAGACAATGTTTCCTGAGGTTAAATAACAATAACATTCATCCTAATCAGGACTACCACATTATGTTGGTAGTGGCATGTAAAAGCACCCACTACACTCTCTGAGTGGTTTGCATTAGGAAGGGCATCCAGCTGTAGAAACTCTGCCAGATCAGATTGGAGCCTGGTGCAGCCATCTGGTTCACCAGTCCTCAGTCAAATCGTCAAACCCATGCTAGCATGGAAAGCAGACGTTAAACGATGATGATGATGATGATGATGATGATGATATATATATATATATATATAAATAATATATGTATATATGTGTGTGTGTGTGTGTGTGTGTGTGTGTGTGTGTGTGTATATATATATATATATATATATATATATATGCACTGCCTTGAAGAACTTTTAGTCAAATGCTTTTTCCTCTCAATGAATCCTCAAGTCTACTGGTCCTTCTGATTTTGTGTATTTCTATTACCTTGTTTAACCCTTTCGTTACCAACCCAGCTGAAACCAGCTCTGGCTCTGAGTACAAATGTCCTGTTTTCATAAGGTTTGAATAAAAATCTTCCACCAAACCTTAGCCACAATTTATGTTCCTAGCACTAGCTGAATGATAACTAAGTTATTTTACTAAATTCTTTGTTATATTTAAAGTAATTGAAAGGAACACAGAGCATCTCAAAATAAATACAGTAACAAACAAGTTAATGTATTTAATGTGATTAAAAATCTTAGTACTTCATATCAAAGTTTTTCTTATAATTCCCCCAATCCTTTATCACAATGTAAATCCTCTTTTATTTCCTATATTCTCTTAAATTCCAGCAGTCTGTCATAGTCACATGTTTGCATTATTTATCTTTAGTTTCTTTTTGTTTACTTTTTTATGTGATGACTTCCTGTAATAGGCATCTACCCACCTTAGTTTCAGGGCAAATCTATTCAATTAATGTCAGCTCTATGATGGCATATTCTGAGACAGGTGAGAAATTTATGGACAAATTTTTTAAGGATTAGTTTACAGCACAAGACTTGTAAGGACCAGTTTATTATATCAAAGCAACAGGTATTGCCAAGTTGTACTGAATAACAGACAT
>NC_142935.1:14338574-14439920 GCF_046866305.1 Octopus bimaculoides
GTCTTCTAGAGCTCTGGGCCAACCAAAAGCCTTGCAAGTGAATTTGGTTGAAAGAAAAAGAAAGAAGCCTGCCGTGTGTGCATGTAGCTACATGTGTGTGTCTTTGTGTTAGACATAACGACCACCACCATCACTTGGCAACCACTGTTGGCTTGTTTACATCCTTGCAACTTAGCAGTTTCGAAAGACTGATATAAGTGCCAGGTTTAAAAAATAAGTACTGGGCTTGAAATGTCTGACTGAAACCTCCAAAAGGGTACCTTAGCTTGGTCATGATCCAGTGACTAAAGCAAACAAGATACATGCATATATATATATATATCTATATATGTGTGAGAGAGAGAGAGATGCACACTTGGTGTATCAATGTGTGTACATATAGTTTGTACATATGTAATGTGATGCAAATAGACCATGGAAGAGAGAGATTAGAAAAGACAGGCAGTATTGGTCAAGGCCAAATTCAGGATGCTGTGATTTAAAAAAAAAAGATGAAGTGGAGAGAGATGCTTGAAATAGACCTACTCAACCTGTGTGGGCAAGGAAAAGTGGACATAAATGTGTGTGTGTGTATGTGCATTCATTCATACACACTTTTTACTTGAGTGGTTATGTGAAGCCAAGCAGTTTATATCTTATCTCATTGAGGCTGGTATGATAGTCAGCTGCCAGAGCTTTTGATATATGAACTAATTTAGTGGTAGGTAATTAAAGATCGGGGAATATTGAAGTTTTGTGCTATACATGTATGTTTTTGTATGTCATACATTAAATATTAACACATTTCCAGGCCAGTATGGAAGGCAGACGTTAAATGATGATGATTCAGATTCGTTTCAAATTTTGATACAAGGCCAGCAATTTCGGGAGAGGATGTAAGTCAATTAAATTGACCCCAGTGCTCAACTGGTACTTATTTTATCGACCCTGAAAAGATGAAAGTTAGTCAACCTCGGTGGAATTTGAACTCAGAATGTAAGGATGGATGAAATTCTAAGTATTTTTTCTGGTATGTTAACAGTTCAGCCAGCTTGCTGCATTATTAAACATGTTCATATTGATGCGTATCCATTTTTACAAATGCACTTTGGTACACATTTGTGTATGTACATGTATGTTTAGTTAAGTTTTTCACAAATCAATATACCTTTTCTAAACAATGTGTGTATATAACTATATATGCACACACACATACATATATGGTTGTGTGGTTAGGAAGCTCACTTTGTAACCGAATGATTGAAGGCAGTCATGGGTTTAACCATGCAGCCAACAGGACTTCCTGAATGGCAATCTTAATGAAAAATTACCATGGATTTTTCTAGTATTGTGGCTTGCTTGATGATAGCCCATGTCTCATGCAGGCCCACTTCTTGAAAGTCGTTACCCATATTTGGTTTAAAGTTCTGTTGTACAGCATGGCACCTAGGGCTAGTGTTTTCTACTATATCTGTAGGTTGAACCATTGCCTTGTGAGTAAATTTTGCAAAAAGTGTGCAGAAACCTGATGTAAATGTATTTGTGTGTGGTGGTGGGGGGGGGATGTTTATTTTTGTCTCACATAACTTGGTGATTGTTGCAAATCTATATGCATCCCCATAACTTAGCAGTTTGGCAATAAGGGAACTGATAGAACAAGTATGAGGCATTATATTAAGTACTAGAATCAACTAAAAACCAATTGAGGTGATATCCTAGTGTGATTAAAGTCCAGTGATTGAAACAGGCAAAAGAAATGTAGATAGATGTAGCTGTGTAGTAAGAAGCTTGCTTCCCAACCACATGGTTCTGTGTGGCACCTTGGGCAAGTGTATCCTATAGCCATGGGCTGACCAAAGCTGTATTTGATAGACAGAAACTGAAAGAAGCCCATCCTATGTGTGTGTTTGCATCCCTGTAACTTAGTGGTTTGGCAAAAAAAGTGCAATAGAACAAGTACCAGCCTTGAAAAATAAGTACTGGGATTGATTCTTTTGACTAAACATTCTTCAAAGTGGTGCCCCAGTGTGACCACAGTCTAATTGCCAAAACAAGTAGAAGATAAAAGATATAGTCTGCATTGTAAATCAAGTTTCCAGTATCAAACGAAAGGAATTTGAAATCTGGTTTTGATTCTTGGTTGTATTCTGTTCACTGAAGTTTAATTTCAAATACCTTTCAGAAAAAGTATGACTATTTACTACACTCTCAGAATGGTTGGCGTTAGGAAGGGCATCCAGCTGTAGAAACTCTGCCAGATCAGATTGGAGCCTGGTGCAGCCTTCTGGCTTGCCAGTCCTCAGTCAAATCATCCAACCCATGCTAGCATGGAAAGCAGACGTTAAATAATGATGATGATGATGATTTACTGTTTCCTTTTGTATATCTGAGTCAATGTAAGAACTCAATTTAGTCATCTATCTATATATGTATGTATATAATCATCATTGATTTGATGTCAACTTCTGCATGGGTCAGATGGAATTTGCTGAGGCAGATTTTCTGTGGCTGGATACCACTCCTGTCACCAACTTTCATTTGTTTCCAAACAAGGTAATGTTTCTCCATAACTAGGCCTGTTTTCAAGGAAGATTGGAAGCAAAAGACACCGCTTCCATGATGGTAGCAGTTGCTTACAACTATCGCAGAAAGCTGAGGCAATGAGACAGTAATGTACATACATATATGTATAACAGGCTTCTTTCAGTTTTCATCTACGAAATGCACTTACGAAGCTTTTGTTCAAGACTACAGTAGAAGAAACTTGCCCAAGGTGTCATGCAGTGGGGTTGAACCTGAAATTCTGTGGTTCGGAAGCAGACTTACCACATGGCAATGCCTGCATCTATTATATATATATATATATATATATATATATATATATATATATATATATATATATATATATATATATATACACATATATAAAAGATAATAAGAGTGAAAAAACTATAGAAGGCTTGTGTTACATGGTTAAAGTATATATTTAAATTATGTCAGAAAAATGTTATAAAATCTTTTTGGTATATAAACATTGTATTTTGAGAAATAACCGGTTTCGTTTTGTCTTTTCAAATTTCTCTACTTCATTGTGTCGGAGCGAACACGACACAATGAAGTAGAGAAATTTGAAGAGACAACACGAAACCGGTTATTTCTCAAAATACAATGTTTATATACCAAAAAGATTTTATAACATTTTTCTGACATAATTTAAATATATACTTTAACCATGTAACACAAGCCTTCTGTAGTTTTTTCACTCTTATTATCTTTTATATATGTGTATATATATATATATATATATACACACACACACACACACACACACACACACACACACACACACACACACACACACACACACACAGATAGATAGATCTAACTGGAGTTTCTATGGGATCACTCAGCCTAGTAGAAATAGCAGTCAAATCATCCAAGAAGTACTCATTGATTAATATAAAAACCAAATTTCCCTTAAAGTTCATTGAGAGTCAGTTGATAATGTAGTCTTGCATAACACTAAGACGAGATGGTCATGCATGGAATGCCTTATATTCGTCATCTTAAGGGCTTAGATAACATAACACTTGCACATTTATGTAAAAAAGACATTCTATCATTGATTGTTACTCTGTTCTGTTCTATATGTTTATTTATAATAGTTTTCTCTCGAAACACTCCCTACAAAAATATTTCAAACTTTATTTTGTTTCTCAAATATATTTTGAAAAGATTTTTTTTTTTAATGAGTATTTTTATTTAACAGAACATTGTATGGTGTTTGTGTGAGAAAAAAAAAGAGATATGAGAGAGAGATTTCAATTCATATTTATGAAAGCTATGAAATAGAGGAGAAAGAAAAAGAAGCAAAAATAAGAAATAAGGACTAGAAGTCAGCCAGCAAAAATGAGGTCATAATAGTTAAAAAGAAAATAAATCCTATCACTTTTTAAAGGAAGACCTCCTCCTTGAGAAATGACTAGTGGGAGGGAATAAATTCCAAAGCATTAGTTTGCTTGAGCAAAGGGAATTCACTGGAACTATTTATGCCACTTTGAGAGTTAAGATACGCTGGAATCTCCTGGAGTGGCAAGCTTTTGGATCTTTGTCAGTTGTTATTAGCCTTTTGTCAGCTCTGATCAAGCATTCAGACGTAGCCATCTTTCTTTGTTTTTCTTCTCTCTCAAATCACATTTTACAGTCTTAGAAGGGGAAATGTTTTGTTTTCTTTTTAAGGCTGTACAGTGTGAAATGAGGGATATTTATCTGCTACTTGTATATAATACATCAAAACTTGTTCCATGCTTATAATATCCTGTGAAGGTAAAGTCATTAGACTACTTGTATATCTCTCTGGCTGGTTGGCAAATACACTCCACTCCACTCTACTTCATGGGTGAGAGGTTAGTGACAGGAAAGAGCATGCAAGCAAGTATTAAGTACTTATTCCCAACTGATATCTTAATTTGTTAAAACTGGGACAAGATGGTGAAAATGCTACTTTTTACATATTTCTCAAAGTTGAACAAAAGAGTTAGAAATTATACAATGTTATTTTGCTAAACATATAATTTAATAAAATTTCCCTCATTAGATTTCGGTTTGAGAGAAATCAATGAAACTATAGTATATATTAAATTGGGGTATACAAAGTGAGAGGAGTAAAAGTACCCAAAACATCTAGTAGTTTTTTTTTTCTTTTCTTTTTCTTTTGAAGCAGAGATAATGTGCAGTCAATATTTTATCTGGCCGTGCTCAACCGGGAGGCTGAAGAAGTCCAGAAAGGTTCAGAAGTGAATTTTCATTCTCTTGTCACTATATTTCTCTTGAAATACACTGCTTTGTTTCAGTAAATTTTGAAAAGAATGTTGTGTCAAATAGTTTTGACTCAAAACTATTGGAAAGGTTGCAAGACTCAATGAAAATTTTAGAAAAATAAAAAAGAAATAAGTGGAAATTTTACCGGTGAGTGTGTTAAATTATAAGGCACCAAAAGAGAATGACTCTCCCCCAGACACAACAGAATTTGCTTCAACACACAAACTCACATAAAGAATCTTGCAAACCAAATCCAAAAACAAAATTGAAAAGAATGAATTCATTAAAATAACATCATTTTTTAAGCTAGTGTTTGGAACATAAATTAACTTGAAATTTTATTGAGTTTTAATTTCGATAATTTTAAAACAGGAAGTTTGTACTATATAGATAGAACCATGAATGGGGGTTGGGTGGATTGGTATCAAAATAGTTAAATGTTCAATTAGTTTTAAAACGCCTTCTGTGAACCACAGTACATTTATTGCTAGATTCCAAATCCTATTAGTCATTAAATTGACTGCAGTAAGGCCAGGATACCACCTGTAACAGTTTTAATCAACTATATCAATTCCAATACTTTAATACTTATTTTTTTTGTTCTTTTATGATTTGAAATGAAAAATGTTTGGCATTAGAAGCAATAACTCAGTTGGCTGTTATTAACATGTCATTTCTGTTTGAATGTACCAGTTATCACTCTATGCTGTGCAATATCATCACCACTTGTTTTATCATCCACTTTTCCATGCTTGTATGGATTGAGACAGAATTTATGAATGTAGATTTTTTTTTTTATGACCAGATGCCGTTCCTGTTTGCCAACTCTCACCTACTTCTCAACCACATGGTTTCGAGTTAAGTTCCATTGAATGGCACCTTGAGTGAGAGTTTTCTGTTATAACTCCAGGCTGACCAAAGCTTTGTGAATGGATTTGGTAGGCAGAAGCTGAAGGAAGCTTGTGTGTGTGTATATATGTGACAGTGTCTGCTTATCTTGACATTGTGTGTTGATTGTAAATGGGCATCATCACCAAACAAACAGTATTATTTATTTCCAATCTCCTGTGGAAATATACCTGTCCATGTGATGAGAGTTGGCAACAGGAAGGACGTCTGATTGTAGAAAATCTGCCTTAACAAACTCCACCCCACCCAAGCAAGCTTGGAAAAGTGGATGTTAAAATAATGATGAACCCTAATACTTGATTAATACTTTATTGTATTGGCCTTGTAAGGATGAAAGACAAAGTTAACCTTGTTGTGATTTCAGCTGGAAAAAATCCAGCAATGCATATTTTCCTACTCTAACAATTCTGCCTATCTTAACACCTAATCTAAATTGTATATAATACAAGCAGATTGCTGCAAGAGAGGCTTTACACTTCAAATCTATCCTGTCCCAGTTTTGTGTATAAAAACTGCTTAGGCATGGAGAATCTGTAAGATATGCTTCTTGTAAGGTAAGCTGTCAGAATCGTTAGCACACTGGGCAAACTGCTGAGCGGTATTTCGCCTGTTTCTACATTCTGAATTTAAATACTGCCACGGTTGACTTTGCCTTTCATCCTTTCGGGGGTCGATACATTAAGTACCAGTGAAACACTGGGCAAACTGCTGAGCGGTATTTCGCCTGTTTCTACATTCTGAATTTAAATACTGCCACGGTTGACTTTGCCTTTCATCCTTTCGGGGGTCGATACATTAAGTACCAGTGAAACACTGGGCAAACTGCTGAGCGGTATTTCGCCTGTTTCTACATTCTGAATTTAAATACTGCCACGGTTGACTTTGCCTTTCATCCTTTCGGGGGTCGATACATTAAGTACCAGTGAAACACTGGGCAAACTGCTGAGCGGTATTTCGCCTGTTTCTACATTCTGAATTTAAATACTGCCACGGTTGACTTTGCCTTTCATCCTTTCGGGGGTCGATACATTAAGTACCAGTGAAACACTGGGCAAACTGCTGAGCGGTATTTCGCCTGTTTCTACATTCTGAATTTAAATACTGCCACGGTTGACTTTGCCTTTCATCCTTTCGGGGGTCGATACATTAAGTACCAGTGAAACACTGGGGGTCGATGTAATCGATTCACCCCCTCCTGCAAAATTTCAGGCTTTGTGCCTATAGTAGAAAAGATATGCTTCTTGTAAAGATGCTGAATCTATGATTAAGAGACCAAATACCTTAAAAAAGAGAGAGAGAGAGAATGGGGTTGGTGGTTTACACATTCCACTTGTTGAGGGATAGGTCAACAAAACAGTGAAATAGTTAACAGCGTTACATTTTAGTAAAGCAAGTAGTAACTCTAAAATGTTTCTGCAACTACAGTGAATAATAACTAAACGATAAGCTGTACTTAATATTTATAGCAGGTTGTTGCGTAGGTGGTGAGTTAGTAAAGGTTTTATTATTACAAAGAGATGAAGGCATTGAGCTGGCAGGATCATTAGCGCGCTGGGCAAAATGCTTGGTGGCATTTCGTTTGTCTTTGTGTTCTGAGTTCAAATTCTACCAAGGTTGACTTTGCTTTTCATCCTTTTGGGTTTGATAAAATAAGTACCAGTTGAATACTGGGGTCGATGTAAATGATTTACTCCCTCTTCTGAACTTGCTGGCGTTATGTCAAAATTTGAAACCATTATTACAAAGGAATCTGAGTGTCGTGAGAGGGGGGGGGAGATTTAAGTTACTGTAATCTACATAAGAGCTTTTGTATTTATCTTTTGTCTTTTGTCTCAGTCATGGGAATGTGGCCATGCTGGGGCACCACCTTGAATGGTTTTAGATTAACACATTAACCCCAGTACTTAAATTTTAAAGTATGGTACTTATTACATTGGTCTCTTTTGCTGAACTGTAAAGTTACAGCACACATAAACAAACCAACACTAGTTGTCAGTTATTAGCCAGGGGAGAACTAACACACACACATATATATGAAGGACTTCCATACAGTTTCCATCTGCCAAATTTACGAGGTATTGGTCGGTGTAAGGGTACAGAAGACACTAACCCAAGGTTTCATTCAGTGGGATTGAACTTGAAACCATGTGGTTGCAAAGCAAGTTTCTTAAGCACACAGCCAAGTTTGCATTTACAAGAGTAAAAAAAAAAAAAAAAAAATTTTCTTCTGAGAACTAACTTAACCAGTACTACAGCTACTGCAGAGAGCACAAGCAAATATGGCAAGTCAAAGAATGCAAGAAATTGAGAGAATTTATTATAATGTCTAGAGAGCAAAATGGTGTTGAATTCCTTATCAACCATACAAAATTGAAGGTTGTTTGTTCATGGCTTATGAAGAAAATGTGCTTTCTAGTGAAATCTTTTCAGAAGAGTGTTAATCACTGCATATTTTATTTGTATATGTGGTTGGTGGTTGTTTGTCAGGTCAGTCTTAATCGAGCAGGTTTATGATCAAAAGCATTCCACCCATGACCATTCCATGTTTTTTCGGTAAATAAATGTATCAAGGGCTACATTATTTAATGTTCTTACTATTTCTTGCGTGTTGAATGACTTATATTGAAGCTCTCTTAACAGCAGGTTTATTATATAGGTTCAGGCATGGCTGTGGTTTTAAAAAGCTTGCTTTGCACTTTGGGCATGTGTCTTTTACTGCAGCTCTGGGGTTGACCGATGCCTTCTGGAAAAAAACAAATCCCTCTATTATAAACAATTACATCAATACTTCCAGGCTTTACAAATATTAGTATGTGAGTTTTATGTTATGTACACACTCCCACTGTCATCGGCACATGAGAATATAGTTTAGAAGTCTTGCTCTGAGTGAGAGTAATAATACGTCCAATTGATTCATTATATAGTAAGAGAGAGTTACTATTCTCATATGTAAATATGATAAGAAGTTCTGAATCGGCTAATTATTTACCCTTGAACACCTATGCAAACAGACAAAAAAACAGGTTCCTCTTGTAAAAAGGAAATACCTAGTGGGTGTTGGCCACCATGTAAACCAAATGACCTAGTTTAATAAGAGTTATTTGCCTTCCAGCAACTTGTCCTGTGTCAATCGAGATTAAGTGGCATCTATGCTTTAAACATTGGTGCATCTTTCAGTTATGAGCTTGGTTGATACAGGTGTACTACGGCTTTAGTTGCTATAGTATTGTGTCTGCATTGAAAGATTAGGAGAGACTAAGAAAGAGTGAAATATATTTGAAGATAAGTTGAGGCTCTTAAAAAACCTGGTTGGTAATTATTGTTGTTGTTTTCCAGCTCCATATCAGCCCTGATTGGAGGTGCAATGGCCCAGTGGTTAGGGCAGCGGACTCGCGATCATAGGATTGCGGTTTCGATTCCCAGACCGGGCGTTGTGAGTGTTTATTGAGTGAAAACACCTAAAGCTCCACGAGGCTCCGGCAGGGGATGGTGGCGAACCCTGCTGTACTCTTTCACCACAACTTTCTCTCACTCTTACTTCCTGTTTCTGTTGTGCCTGTAATTTAAAGGGTCAGCCTTGTCACACTGTGTCACGCTGAATATCCCCGAGAACTACTTTAAGGGTACATGTTTCTGTGGAGTGCTCAGCCACTTGCACGTTAATTTCATGAGCAGGCTGTTCCGTTGATCGGATCAACTGGAACCCTCGACGTCGTAAGCGACGGAGTGCCAACATCAGCCCTGATTAATCAGAATTATGAACAAAGGTATTCCAGTTGTAACCATCCTATTTTTTTTGTATATCTAGGACTACATTACCCTGTGTGTTTTTTAAATTGCTGCTACATCTAGCAGTTCAAGCAACCACTTAGAACAGCGCTTTCCAACCTGGGATTCCCACACACCTGGGAGTGTATTTCAGGGGGTATTTCATGGTTTTTCAGGGGATGTGACAAGGAGAAAGAATAAACTTTTTTCTACTAATTACATCAAAATCTTTAATTTTCTACAGTACTGTATGTGGTTAAATAAAGAAGTTTAAGAAAATTTGTAAAAATTAATAGATCATATCCTCAGGGCTCATATAAGTATATAAAGTAATTTCTTTCACTTTTCAATGAATAGCTGATCTTTCCATACAGCTGTCTTTCCATGCAGACAACACAGGCTATGCTTTCAAGCTTTTGGATAAAGTTTTCGGAAATCAATAGGTTTACCATTAATTCCACAAAATATTTATGTGTCCTGCTAGTTGTTTTAATATTTTGATAACATGTATGCATTTTTAATACTCTCAAGCAGATTCAAATGTAAATTTGCTAATTGCTGTTGTATTTCTTCTCTGGAGAACTTCTTTCAGACCAATTTGTGTCCATAATACTTGCACTGGCACCTATTATCAAATGGGCAGTTGTCATTGATACAGCAATGTTGTTAGTTTGTCTCTGTGAGTGACCCAGTAGCGTTACTGAATATTTTCTAAGAAAGTAAGAAGTATTTTGAGGGAATTTAACTACTATTTCTAGGAAGTTGTGCAATCACATTAGCAGGTGTAATAACATGTAATAGTAAGATGGCTCAGTAGATAAAGTACTGGAATATCTAATCTCTGATTGTGAGTTCAAACATACTTTAGATATTTCATTGTATCTTGTCAGAACACTTGTTTTGATTACTCACTAGCAATTAAGAGATTAGAATATGTAGGCTAATATACTGTTAAGTGGGGAGGGAGGATTTAATCTCTGTGAAACCCCAGCTTGGGCACCAACCATTAAAAGACACTAATGGCTCAATCTTCATCATTGTTTTAACATCTTTTTCATATGCAGATGGAATTCATTGAAGCAGATTTTCTATGGCTGTATGCCCTTCCTGTTGCCAACTCTCACTTATTTCTAAGCAAAGAAATGTTTCTTATGGCCATGCATGCTTTTCATGGAAGGCTGGAAACGAATGATCTTGCTTGTATGGCAATGATGATGATGATGCTCATTTACAACCATCACATGATGTCTAGACAAGAGTACACATACACAACTGTCTTCTTTCAGTTTTTGTCTACCAAATCCACTCACAAGGCTTGTGTTATCCTGGAGCTGTATACTAGAAAACACTTGCTCTAAATGCTGCACAATGGGACTGAACTCAAAATCACATGGTTGAGAAGCAAACTTCTTAACCACTGTACCTATGCATTCTTATACTTGGAACTCATTGAAATCATGAGGCCACTAGTTTTTACTAAACAATGTGACACATAAAAAGCACCATTCGAGTGTGGTCGATGCCAGTGCCGACTGACTGGTCCCATGCCGGTGGCTTATAAAATACACACTTCAAGCGTTGTTGATGCCAATACTGCCTGACTGGCCCTTAAAAAGCACGCACTACACTCTAAGTGGTTGGCGTTAGGAAGGGCATCCAGCTGTAGAAACCTTGCCAGATCAGATTGGAGTCTGGTACAGCATGGAAAGCAGATGTTAAATGATGGTGGTACTGGTGGTGATGATGATGATGGTGGTGGTGGTGGTGATGGTGATGATGAAGAAGAAGGGTCTAGGCTTAACTTATCCAATGCTATATCGATAGCTACAGGCATAGCTGTATGGTTAAGAAGCTTGCTTCACATAAAACTTTAGGTGAGTGCTTTCTATTATAGTCCTGGGTAAACCAAAGCCTTGTGAGTGGATTTGGTAGATAGAAACTGAAAGAAGCCTGTTGCATGTGTTAGTGTATACCTTTGTCTTGACATCATTTGATGATTGTAGACCAACACTATTGTCACACAAGTGTTACTGTTTGTTTTCCAGTCTCCCATGAAAAATATGTCTGGCCATGGAGAAATATTAACTTACCCATCGTCATCATCATTTAACGTCTGTTGTCCATGCTGGCATGGGTTGGACAGTTTGACTGGGCTGGCACGCTGGAAGGCTGCACCAGGCTCCAGTCTGATTTGGCATGGTTTTCTACAGCTGGATGCCCTTCCTAATGCCAACCACTCTGTGAGAAGTTGATACAGCTTGGCACCAGTGATGTCGCAACTCATTTCTACAGTTAAGTGAACTGAAGCAACATAAATAAAGTGCCTTGCTCAAGAACACAACACACAGCCCAGTTCGAGAATTGAACTTACTACCTCATGATTGTGAGCCTGACATTCTAACCACTAATCTATGTGCCTTCACTCATACATACACAATATTATCAAGCTGAAAATAAGTGCTCAGTGCTGAATTTGGCCACAATTTCCAAATGAACCCATTGGTTACCATTTTAATTTGTTAATCAAGTATGCACACAATGAGCTTCTTTGCATTTTCATCTACCAGATCCACTCAAAAGTCTTTGGTCAGTCTGGAGCTATAGTAGAAGACACTTGTCCAAGGTGCCACGCAGTGGGACTGAACCTGAAACCATGTTAGAAAGCAAACTTCTCAAACCACACACATCGGTGATTACATTGCCCAATGTATCATTCATTTCAAACTCTAGGGGGGAGATTTGGCTATTATTTACAAACCAGCCAAGAGAACACATAGATGCTTCCTTATGTTGACTTGAGAATTGATGAGTTTCACTTGCTTTGGTACAAAGTTAAACTACTACCAGGGTGGGGCAGGGCACTTCCTGTAATAGATCAATATCATATCCAGAGAGAGGGAGAAAGGGAGGAGAGAGAGAGAGAAAGATTTATCTCTCACCTCTACATAAACATTACCAAAACCAGAGATGAATGCCAACTCAATGAATCTTTGTAATTCAGGAATGATTAATTGGTGCGTTTTTTGTTACTTTTCTTGCACACCAAAAGTTGTTTGTTGATACTTGTGGCTCTTATATATTTTTATTTTATTTTTGTCTCAGTTTCTGATCATATATTATGGTGAAACGTAAGTTCTCCCCTTAACTTGATTAATTAATAGTCTCATTCATTTTATCTCATTGCGGGCCATTATAATCTATGATGTAGGCAGGAAACTCTGTCTGTTGGAATGTCACCATTACCATTGCAATTTCCTCTCCCCACCCTTATCATATTTGTGGTTGTTATCAAGGAGTTCCTCTTTTTCTGGCATGAATCAGATGACTGCCTGTCTTTCATGTCACCTCACTGCCCAGCAGAGTTTTTCGTTTTGCACAATGTAAAAGTTGTTACTCCTCACCCTTTCTTGATTTGTTGTAGTCCTTTAAGGGAACAGATTATGTTTCCTTCATCCGCTTGTGAATTTATTGTTTTAACCCTTTTGTTGCACAGGCACGACTGTGGTTAAGGCTAGCTTCCCAACCATATGATCTCTGGTTCAATCCTACTGTGCAGCACCTTGGGCAAGTGTTTTCAACTACGAGTGTGTATTCTCTTGACATCACATGATGGTTATAGTCAAGCATTATCATTACACAAGTGATGTTTGTAGTCTTCTGTGGAGCACACATGTGGCTTGGAAACGAGTTGGTTTTAGAAAATCTGCCTCGACAAATTCCTTCTGACCCATGCAAGCGTGGAAAAGTGGGCATTAAATGATGATTATTTTTTTTTTTTTTTACATACACTTTGTTTTCAATTAAGATTAAAAATAAAGAATTTTATAAAATAACATTGCGATTATTAAATTGGTATTTGTAGCATAAATTCACATGAAATTTATTCTGAAAGGCTTTACTATACCCTTTTAGCATTTAAACTGGCCATTTCTGGCCAAAATATTCTGCCTGTTCTATATTCAAATCAGCCAGATTTGGTCTCACATCAACCCTAAAATTCATTCTAAAAATTAAGTTACCTCATCAAAATTTCAAAGCTACAAGATATGCATGATTTATACGAAACAATGTGATTAAATAAGCATTACTTTTGATAGAATAATCTGAACACTAAAGGGTTAAATTACTTTAACCCTTTGATATTTAAACCTATATCTGGACCAGGTATTCTACCTGTTTTATGTTTAACCCTTTTGTTAGCAACCCGGCTGAAACTAGCTCTGGCTCTGTAGTACAAATGTCCTGCTTTCATAAGTTTTGAATTAAAATCTTCCACTAAACCTTAGTCGCAATTTATGTTCCTAACAGTAGCTGAATGATAACTAAGTTATTTTACTAAATTCTTTGTTATATTTAAAGTAATTAAAAGAAACACAGAACATCTCAAAATAAATACAGTAATGAAAGGGTTAAGATGTCAAGATCTGGCTTCTTACAAAAATAAACAATCACATCATTGGAATCTCAAAGCTATGAGATAATGCATGATTAATTCAAAACAATGTGAGTAAATAGGCGCAGGAGTAGCTGTGTGGTTCCAAGTTTAGTCCGACTGCGTGACACCTTGGGCAAATGTCCTCTACTATAGCCTCGGGCCGACCAAAGCCTTATGAGTGGATTTGGTAAATGGAAACTGAAAGAAACCCGTCATATATATATATATGTGTGTGTGTGTTCCCTCCCCCCAACATCGCTCGACAACCGATGCTGGTGTGTTTACGTCCACTTGACTTAGTGGGTACGCAAAAGAGACCGATAGAATAAGTACTAGGCTTACAAAGAATAAGTCCTGGGGTCAGTTTGTTTGACTAAAGGCGGTGCTCCAGAATGGCTGCACTCAAATGACTGAAACAAGTAAAAGAAAAAAAAAAATCTATTACATTTGACAGTAATCTGAATGCTAAAGGGTTAGAACAAAGTTTGTAACAGACCCAGAGGTGGTTTCAGGTGGGTTGGTATCAAAAGGGTTAACTTTCAAATCTTTCTTTTTCTCTTTCTCCTTCCTTCTCTCATTTAGTTGTTTTTTTTTCTTTTTTTTCTTTTTTCTTTTTCTTTTTTTTTTTAGCAAGCTGATCTTTTTAAGTCTGTTAATACCCCCAAAACATAAATGTATTTAATAAAAAGGGTAATTAAGTACACTGGATTTTTTTTACATTGTCACAGATAATGCTGTTTTATGTGTATCCTCTTTACCCCATTTTATTTTCTGATCCTTAATTTCTGTGAATTCCAAATAATACTTTCTACTATAGATTCCAGACTTGAAATTTTGGGGGAAGAACATAACCCTCCCCTGGAAGAGATGCCACTTAGCATTTTATCTGGCGTGGCAATGATTCTGCCCACTTACTGCTTTCAGTCAAGTTTATCCTGTCTTTTTTATGACCATTTTATATTCAATGTTACAGTATCCATTGTACCTTCCTTTTTGAAGCTGGTAGTATAATCTGGTGGAGATTATGTTATTGTTTCCAGCAGGTTAAGTAACCAAGTAGAGGCTCTTTTGTTGACTGAGATTAAATTTTTTTAACCTCATCTTGTTCTCCATTAGCTCTGATAAAGCAGACCTATGATTAAAGGGCATTGTGACCACCTTGCCTAGTTACAATTATGCAGCACTGAGTTGTGCAATGTGCCTTTCTTTTTTACCTTTTATAAGATGATACGGTGAGATCTGAAGGAAATTTGGCTGCTATTTTTAACAATTTGAGCATCCACACAGAGGCTCCCTCGTTAGGCTACTGTAATGTGTAAACTATTGAGGTGAGAAGTACACCACTTCTTTTGTAAATTCTACTTTATTAAGTGTTGGGATATGATCTAAGGGAGATTTGACTGCTATTTTTAGCAAGTCAAGCAACCACACATTAGCTTAGTGCAGTGTCCCATAACCGGTATTTTGCAGCACACTGGTGTACCACAACCTGATGCTCGGTATGCTGCTGTGTAACCTGAATATAATTTTTTCCCCCTTTTAGTTATATTTTTAGTTCAGGTATGCTTCCGAATTTTGAAAAGAATATAAGTGTACTACAAATGAAAGGAGGTTGTGGATGGAGAACTGGCTTAGTGTAATGTGGAAAGTTCACCTCTTAGTCAGTTCTTTCATCTGCTCAACCCTATATACCTTTTGCTGCCAATACACAATTGTTTAGGAATAAGGTTAAGTTGTTCCAGAAAGAAGTTTGCAGCATATACTTTCTGTCAGGTGACCTTTCTATTCTCTCTACTGTCCAAGGCTATTATGGGACAGGGGACATATCAGGTGACAAAATTTAACCATTTTTCATCCAGTCCTCCCACTCTCTCTTTCTCGTTCTTTTCCTCTTTATATCTTCCATCTTTGTCTTATAATTATGCATCTATGAATATACCCCCCTACCTTTCTGTTCCTTCTCCTGTACTTGTTCATTCAAGTTTCTATAAATTAATTTAAAGAAGTGTAACTCACTTCTTTAATATTCTTGCTAAAATATGAATATTTCATATTTTGACAAAAGCCAACAATCTTGATTGACTAAGACACTTGCTCAAGATGCCACACAGTGGAACTAAACTTGTAACCATGTGGTTAGCAAGCAGACTTGTTCGCCACACAACTGTTCCAGCTAATAAGCAAAAGCTAACAATTCAACGAGACGTTTGGAATAAAGTTCATGTTGAATACAATATCGTCATAAATAATATGGTATTTTTCAATTGCATGAGCTAAAAGTCGGAGGGGGCGGGATAAACTTACCTGCATCAACTTGCTATAAAAGCAGGTGGTGATTTTACTTTCGGCTTATCCTTAGTGCAAGTTTTGAAGAGTGCAGTTCGATTTTAACAATTATTTTTTCAAAGCTGTAATGGAAGTGACAACGGTGCATATTCAGCATATTTTGCTTTATGAGTTCAATAAAGGCAACAACGCAACAGAAAGTGCGAAGAATATTATTGCAGTATAATGAAGATTGGATAATACGCGTAAGCCAGTGTCAACAGTGGTTCCAGAAATTCTGAGCTGGAAACTACAGCCTAGAAAATGAGCTTCATTCTGGAAGATCTGTAGAGTTTGACAAGGATGTCCTGCAAACCTTGGAGGAACAAAATTCCATCATAACTGTTGAGGAACTAGCAGAGAAGCTTGAATTTGGTCATTCAACCATTCATTGACACCTGCGTGCCATCAGGAAGTCAGCAAATTGGGTCAAAGTAAAATGAAACATACACAAAGAGCCCACACACATACACACCTCGATCTCTGTACTCCATACCAGCATGGACAGCAGGTATAAGACTATGATGTTGGCAGAACAAGAAAAAGAAAAAAAAAAGGCACCAAATGGAATCTAGCCTTTTAAAACATCTTTTGTTTCATTTTTTTTTTTGAGACCATTTAGTTAACAAGGGAAACTACCTTGGTCTTCTATTATCTCCCTTAGAATAATTAGTCTCATGGACTTGTTGACTGCTTGCTTGTCAGGTCAGGGATGTTAATGGCAGTGCAGGGAGGATTATTTAGGTCAGTTTATAGATTATAAGGATGCTAATGTGTGCTTTTATTTTTCTCTTAAGTACTACATTTTGAGGGTCACCAAAAGGACAGGAAGAGACCCAGTTTAAACATGACAAGATTGATGTTTTTCTCTCTATATGCACTGGTTTCTTTATACACCATTTGCCTGAGCCCACCTTGGCAAAGTACATTTCATGGTCATGCTTTTAGCTCGAAATGATTGACTCCAGGTGCAGAGAGGTGGCTTTTTTTTATGTTGGAAAGCTGCATTGAAGTTAACAGCCAGATCACATAGAACATGGTTATTCATAAAAACGCCCAACAAAATCTTGAATAAAAAAAATATTCTTCAGATTTCTATTTTTAACACAATTGTAATTACTTCAAGCAAATAATTTACAAGTGTAGATATAGAAGTATATACGAGTAATAGCTATTTATAAATTCACAAAATGATAGTCATTAAATATACTAAAATGAAATAAAATATATTTCAGTAAATCATTTCCCTTCTGATATTGTACTCATTTCAGACCGTTACTAGTTTCCCACCTTTTATATGGACCAGTGGTTCTCAGCTTGGGTCCACATGACCCTCGGGGGTTCTTAGATTTTGTTGTTGAAGTTTATGTGCAAGAAATTAGTTATACTTCTATAATACGTAAAAAGATTTTAACAATTTTTCTGAGTAGCTGTGTATAGGTGCAGGAGTGGCTGTGTGGTAAGTAGCATGGTTCCGAGTTCAGTCCCACTGTGTGATACCTTGGGCAAATGTCTTCAACTATAGCCTCGGGCCAACCAAAACCTTGTGAGTGGATCACACAAAATTGTATATATATATATATATATAGCTGAACATTAGAAGCATCAGTTGTGGTGTGCAAGAGAGACGATTGCGCTGGTATGGACATGTGGTGAGAATGGATGAGGATAGCTGCGTGAAAAAGTGCCACACCCTAACAGTTGAGGGAACCCGTGGAAGAGGTAGGCCCAGGAAGACCTGGGCTGAGGTGGTGAGGCAAGACCTTCGTACATTGGGCCTTACCGAGGCGATGACTACTGACCGAGACCTTTGGAAATGTGCTGTGCGTGAGAAGACCCGGCAAGCCAAGTAAGATCGTTGCCAGTGCCCCTGGACTGGCTCTTGTGCGGGTGGCACATGAGATGCACCATTTTGAGCGTGGCCGTTGCCAGTACCGCCTGACTGGCTCCCGTAGGATTTTTGAGCGAGATCGTTGCCAGTGCCCCTGGACTGGCTTGTGCGGGTGGCACATAAAAGACACCATTTCGAGTGTGGCCGTTTTCGTGCGGGTGACACGTAAAAGCACCCACTACACTCTCTGAGTGGTTGGCGTTAGGAAGGGCATCCAGCTGTAGAAACTCTGCCAAATTAGATTGGAGCCTGGTGTTGCCATCCGGATTCACCAGTCCTCAGTCAAATCGTCCAACCCATGCTAGCATGGAAAGCGGACGTTAAACGACGATGATGATATATATATATGACAAGCCTCCCCCCCCCCCCCCCCCCAAAGCCTGTCGTATATATATATATATATATATATATATACACACAATTTTGTGTGTTATTTTAAATGGCTTATAAACACCTTCCATGCTGCAATTGTTTTCGTTCCAGCACACGATCTCAGATCAGGTCACTTGCTATGCAAGTACATCTCCGTAATATATATGTGTGTGTGTGTGTGTGTGTGTGTGTGTGTACCCCCATCATCGCTTGACAACTGATGTTGGTGTGTTTAGCAGTTCAGAAAAAAGTGACCGATAGAATAAGTACTAGGCTTACAAAGAATAAGTCCTGGGGTTGATGTGTTCGACTAAAGGTGGTGCTCCAGCATGGCTGCAGTCAAATGACTGAAATAAAAGAATATAATTCCTAATATCTTCATCATCATCATCATCGTTTAATATCCGCCTTCCATGCTAGCATATAATAGGATTTTTTAAAAGCATCAAATGCCTATCTTATTCTAATGGGCCTCCAATAGCCATCAAAGGGGTCCTTAGGCAAACCACTGATCTAGATAATCTACTTCAACAATTTGCAGTAGGAACTAGTAAACAGACAGACAGACAGTTATTTATTTGAAATCTCTTATTGGGTCATGGACAGCTAGAGCTAGATTTGTTATGGATAGAACTACTATTTTGACAATGGTAGGAAGAGCTTCCAGTGCATCTCTTCTTGCTACTGACAAGATAATAATTGATCAGAGCATGTTTTTTCCAGTGTAGAGTGGGGATAGATGGCTCTGAGCTGTTATCAAGAAGGTATTTTTAATATGTTGAAAATGTTAGACTGTGAGCGAAAAACAATATTAGCTAACAGTTTTAATTATCTCAGTGAGCTCAAATCTTGTTGAGGTCAGCTCTGCTTTTTCATCCTTTTAGGGTTGATAAAATAAAGTACTATTCAAGTACCAGGGTTGATATAATTCCTTCAGAATTGTTGGTCTTGTACCAAAATTCAAATTATTTCAATAAGTATGGGATTCAATGCCAGGTGTGTTTTGGTTTTATTATGACTGCATTAACTAAGTAAAGACATGTCAAAGTAGAGATGGAAGAAGTCTTAAATAAACCTATAAGATTGTACACTACTTAGCATAGAAAAATATTTAAGGAATGAAGGAATCCACATAGAAGTTTGAAAAGTGTGTGTTTTATCACTTTGGAGTCTATACATGGTTGAGAAGTTCACTTCACAATCAACGGATCCTTGGTTCGATCCCACCGCATATCACTTTGGGCAGATGACTTCTTCTTACCTTAGTCTTATGTCACTGAATAACTGCTGGTGAAAATAGATATACAGACTCTGGATTTCATCTTTAATTCCAAGGGCCAAGTGCACACATAGTTACACTGATTCTGCCAGAGAATTAGTCGAAGAGTACAAGTACCTATGGAATATACACCTACGTAATAATTCAAAGAGTATGTAGTGCCATTGATCAAGCAACTGGAATATTCACCATCAAACAAAAGTTCTTTACATATATTTGTTTTTTTTAATTCAATTCAGCAGACAAAATTTTTATTTCTTTGATAAGGCAGTAGCATGACAGACAGAGCATGAGATAGTATTTAGATATTGTTTAAACACTCTACTTGATTCCAATCATGACCATCCTGTCTTTTTTTTTTTTTTGTTTTGGAGTATGCCTATGACTACATTATCCAAAGTATCCATTTCTTGTTTTAAAGCAGTAGGGTGCAATTTGAGAGAGGTTTGACTCCTATTTCTAGTAGGTCAAGCAACCAAACTGAGAACCTTTCATTGCAGTGTTTAGTTTTGCCCATTTACATTCTAAATTCACATCTTGCCAATATTGATATCTTTCTTCCATTCTCACCACAATAAAATAACTACTGGCATTTATTGGAAATCAATCAGTTCAGTTGGAAATCAATCAATATGTTGCCACTTTCCCATAATTTGTGGCCATGTGGCAATCAATATATACTAAGCAATTACTATTTATCTTTGGTTTTACACTGGTTGATATCTTTTAGCTACAGCTGTTGGCAGATTCTATTACTGAACTCATACAAAATCAATTATTAAATATAAAACTAAATTGCATAATGATTAAGAAACTACTGTAATATCAACAAATAAGTGCATAAACTTATGAATGCTACAAAGATGTGGTTCATTATATAAATGCTGAAAGTGTTCTATGCAGATGCTGACAAATGTTGAAGTTTTAAGCAAAGACCACCAAAAAGGAGACACAGTTCAGTTAGTTGGACATAAGGCACTATGGTGACAACTGGAGAAAAGGCTGTGTGGGAAAGGAGGACACCTAGGCATGACACCCAACTCACTTGCACAATGTTTTCATTGTTCAGTTCGTAAGGGGGGGGGCATTTTACATTTTTATCATGATCATTGTCTTTTCTGTCCATCACCTGAAATATATATCCCTTTTGTTCATTTTGCCTCAAAACAACCTTCCTTGTCTTAATTTGGCTTTGGTTGTTATTAAAATGATTACTAGCTAATTACTGGAGGTGTTGAAAGATTCTTGGGCAGGATGTCTACCTATCCAACATATGGTTTAGTAGTTTTGCACTGTCACCTGATCCTTAGATGTTTTTAGCTGAATTTTTTGTTTCCAGTATTCAGGTATTCACTTGTATGCTTTGCCACAGGTACTCAGGTTAGATCTTAACGATTTTGATGGGATGGGGTGTGAAGGTTATGGGTGCTGTCCTTCTGGTTCTGATGTATAGATAAAAAAAAGTCACATATAACATAAGAGTGGTGGAATCGGTCCAAATTTCACTGTCTTTCAAGAACAGCTGCAGAAATAGTTTTTGTTAAGATATTATTGTCTACAGACAACTGACTTAGCATTTAAACCAGCCATACCTGACCCAGAATATCCTACTTGTTTTATATTCAAAACTGACATGATCCAACCTCTCATACATATTCTACAATGTCATTCAAAAAATAAACAATCACCTCATTGAAATCTCAAAGCTATGAGATAATGCATGATTAATTCAAACCAATGTGAATAAAAAAAGTATCACATTTCAAAAAGTAATTTGAATGCCAAAGGGTTAAATGCTGATCATTCAGCCATATATTTTTATTTAGAACCATTTTTTAATTATATATTCATGAGAGAATAATTTCTTGAGCTTCTCCATGTATGATAGGAAACTTCATTAAGAAATATCTGCAGTTATCAATTTTAAGTGTAAAAAGTATGGAATCTAAAGATGAAAGTTATTACACAAATTGATGTTTTATAAGCCAGTAAATATGACAACTTAAATATTAGTTTTCTGTATTATTTTCTTCTTTTAGCTTGTAAATGGCCATACTTTGTTTGACTATAATGTTGGCCTCAATGACCTCATTCAGTTGATGATACGGCAGAAAATCCCAGTAGCACCTGTACAGAAAGATGAACCAAAACCAATTGAATATGAGAGTGAAGAGAATTCTAACTCTTCAGATAAGGAAAATAAAATGGTAAGTTATATTTCGAATTTGTCTTCTCAAGAGCTTTCAATTCCTTTCTTTTCATCATTAAATAATTGTTGCTTTTCATTTCTAAACAGCACATGTATTTTCAATTGACAATTTTTTCATGAAAATATTCCCTTGGGAGGAAGAACATACCATACTTAGTCGTAGTAGTCACACCACAGTTTTTTTTTACCGATTAAAATCAAGTATAAAATAGTGTAGTTTATACATGAGTAAATACAGTGTACTCACACGCAATCATCATTTAGCGTTGGTTTTCCGATGCTGGCATGAGTTGGATGATTTGATCTGCAAGATCGCACCGAGTTCCAATGTATATTACTGTTTTTAGATCTGCTTCTCTTTCCTCACAGTAGGTTGTAATTCTTTGTATTGCAGTATGCTAACATGAGGATGGATGGTGAAGTCAGCAAGGATTAAGTTGCTGCTTTATATCTTGTTGAAATACTTGACTCCAGATGCCCAAGTTCACCTACATTTATGCAGGTATTATGAGGATGTATAATTACCACTGTAAACAGTTGTTTTTTTTAGCCACAGGCTAGCACTAGCTGAGTAGACATGATCAAAAGCGATCCTGTCCTTATTGGACATTGTGTATCTAGTTAAGACTACATAATCCAAATTGTCCTTCAAGATAGTAAGGTGTAGTTTGAGGGAAATCTGGCTACTGTTTCTGCTGTATCTAGGGACCATATAGAGGTTCATGAGTGATTTATTGGTTTCTTGTGCTAAATTTAATTCTTGCTACATAAAAAGTAGTAGATTAGCATCCTATCCAGGGAGATTTTTCTCTCTCATCTCTAAGCTTCAGAAACTAAAGCTAAGTAGTGGCTATGTACAGTGTTTCAAAAGTCACTGATGGGTTTCAATTTTTAATAACTTTCTTTACTAATAAATGCATGAAATTTTGATACAATATAAAGGACGTAATGCAAATTAATATGCACAAATCAAATTTTGCAACACCACTACATCACATATGAAAAATGACATCGCTTAAATGGCAGCCATTTTCGGTTTCGCACGCCCGTGCACTTTCCAAAACTTGCGTTATAACGCCCTTAAGAGTTTCAGACCCCACTTCTTTGATTTCTCTATCGATATTCTCTTTCAGTTGCACCAGGGTCTCCGGTTTGTTGACATAAACCCTCTCCTCCAGGTATCCACACAAGAAAAAATCTGGGCTAAAGTCTTGGGAATGTGAAAACCATTCAAAGTAGACCTCATACACGGTTCCGGCAAGATGGGGCAACTACTCATACTGCAAGAGAATGCAGTTGTTATGGTAGTGCTTTGGAGAGAGAATAATCTCCCGCTACGGCAATGGGAGCTGGCCTTCACGTTCCCCAGACTTGACTAGCTTGGATTTTTTCTTGTGGGCGATGTTATTTTTCATATATGATGTAGTGGTGTTGCAAAATTTGACTTGTGCATATTAATTTCCATTATGTCTTTTATGTTGTATCAACATTTCTTGCATTGATTTGTAAAGATAAGAAAGTTATTAAGAATTGAAACCTATCAGTGAAACACCCTGTAGTTCTATGGGAATATAGAAAGGAAAGGGTATATAACATACTGCTTAATGTTTTGATACATAAACGCACGTGAAGGACATTCCTCAAGTACAAACAAAAATCGACAATTTGAAGCAAGTCTGCATTTCATAGTAAAATGTCAGATCGAGCTGTTGTTATCTCCCCTTATTGAAGTTAGCCCCCGATTATAAAGTTTGTATGTAAGCAGTACTTATCGCCTGGTACATCTATACATCTTTACTTGATTTGTCTGAAATAGGAGGAAATATGAGTGAGCATCTGATACAAATAGCAAAATATTATACATAACTAAAATAGATTATCCCCATTTAGTGATTATTTCATCTGTGGGTATGTAATATTGAGTATCAACTTGTTTACAGTCAATTTTTGTTTAAAAATAATTGTTTCTTCTCCCTTAGTGTTTCTTATTAGCTTTACTGATAATAGAGAACTGTAATGAGTAAAATGTAACACTTTAAATTTATAGATATATTAAGAATTACATAAAAATAACAACATTGAATTAGTAAAATGGTGTATGGACACATCCCTTGAAAACTCAGAAATCCAAATTTTTATTTGCACAAACGCATGCACGCACGCACGCACGCACGCACACACACACACACACACACACACACACACACACACACACACACACACACACACACACACACACATTTATTACTACAAAAACAGTTAACCAAGTGAGCTAAAATTTATCAGGTGAAACAATGTAATAATTTTTGATATTGGTTGATACACTGTAAATTAGGGAGAGAGAGAGAGAGACAATGGACCTAATACAATTACCAATGCTTATTCTATGGATCCCTGAAGCCTTAAAGTTAAAATTAACTCTAGCACAATTCAAATAAAAACCATACAGTGTTTGCATTCTACCATTTTGGCCATCCCACTCTGAAGAAAAATCAAATTGAAGTTCAAGAACTGGAGTGTGAGTGAAAGATGGCTGGAATATTGGGGGGTGCTCTGATATATTTAACCCTTTAGTCTTTAAACTGGCTATATTCGGGCCTTTTTTTTTTCCCCCCCCTCGTTTTATGTTTAAACTGGCCAGCTCTGACCTCTCACACCTAATTAACAACATCAATGGAAAAATCAACAGTCACATCATTGAATTTTCAAAGCTAGAAGATAATGCATGATTGATTCATATCAATGAGATTAAATATGTATTAGAATTATTTTTAATGTCAGTTATATTTTATTGTATGAGCTTCACCTTTCATTTCTTTGCAAATGTTATACATTTACAAATTAGAGTTCAGTTGATATTATTCACTAATTCACAGATTTATATACTTTTAATCCTTTCCAGAATAAAGTTCAGTTTTCCTTTTTTGGATTTTGTAAACCTCATAAAGTTTATATGCTTAGTTGTAAATTTCTAAATCTGTCAAACTATCCATTTTGAAAAACTGTTAGGTTTTAAACTCTACTGCCCAGACCAGTGGTTCTCAACCAGAGTCCATATAAGGTTTTGTTGTTAAAATTTACGTCCAATAAATTGCTCATATTTCTACAATATATTTTTATTTTTTTATACAATTCCTTATAATATTTGATCATAAAAATATAATAATAGAATTATTTAAAACATTGAATGGGTATGGAGGTCCAGTAGAATAAATTAGGAATCAAAGGGGTCCATAGGCCAAAAAATGGTTGAGGGCCACTGACCAAGACTGTGGCAGTTTTTATCAGAGTGTCGTCTGCTGCAGGCAATTGGGTTAAGAATAACTTTCTCCCACCACCCTTAGAGCACCTGAAAATTGCCGTAGGCATGCAGTAATTGAATAAATAAAGATGAACCAAATGGCACGTCATTTTGTCAACAAAGACTTGTTTAAAAATAATTTTTGGACATCTGTAGAAGAAAATATTGTCCTTATTATACATTAGAGGCATCACTAAGAAAAAAAACAAACTTTTCATAAATGACAGCATTTTAACATATTTAAATATTTACATGTTAGAGCAGATATTTTTATCATTAAATTCACAGTAGCAAGATAATTACCCAGGGGGCTGCAGCAGAATTTGAAATTGTAGCAGTTTAGTATCTCAGAATTTAGAACAGTATATTTATTTATTTACATTTTCAATCTTTCTTTTTTTTATTAGCCTGAATCCTGTCTTCCAGCAGCTAAAGCTTCTACATCTGGACAGTTGTCTGGTGAAACAGAAGATATTTCAGATAGTATTTATAAAGTATGTATTTTTTTTTATGAAAGATGTTAACTTATTTTTTAGTTAAATTGAAAATTATGTACTGAGTTAATGTTGATGTTAAATTTTGATACAATTGACCCAAGATGTAAACTTTCTCTTAAGTTACCAGTGAAAATCAGTTATATTTAGATAAAACATTTTTCCTTGGTTCTTATGGAGATAAAATGCTATGTTTTTGTGCTAATTATGAAGAATCAATTTTATAATTGCTAAAGAATTCCAGCAATTTTCATCTTCAGTTGGGGGTTCTCTAGACCAAGTTTTCATTAAAATTGTGACTTGTATATGAAGTTAAGTAATCTAATGTCAAAACGTGATGTCAAATCATGATTGCAACCAGTTTCTAGAACACATTGTAGTATATGGGTGCAGTCGTTTGGAATAAATTAATCTTACTTTTCATTGTATGAAAACTAATCTAGGAACTGAGAATGAAATGTAGAATCAATGAGGATGATTCTACAAAAGTTGAAGAATCACTGCTTTATCTTCTATGGAAGCTCTAATATTTTCAGTGCTTTCTGTTGTGAATTATTTAACCCCTTTGAGACACATTTTGGTATGTTTAGCCAAAAAGACCAAAATTTTTTCTATTGAGATACATCTACTGAAAAACGATCTCTGATTAACTATTACACTTCAAAACAAACCATTCACAACATTTGTTCCACTGGGCTGATGGATTGACCTCAAAGCCCTTTCAGCTTGTGTCACAGGCTGAGTCAGCCTAAGTGTCCCAAAAAGGTTAAAGTGGCTCATAATAAAAAATCTCCTGTTTTACAATTGATAGCAAATTTGTTAAACCTTCCCACTAGTCTGTCTTTTAAATGTGATGTTCATGAGCTTTCTTGTTAGCTTTGAAAATAATGTGATATTTGTTTTTTGTGTTATTCATTTACAGATAGGTGACATTATTGATGGCAGGGACCCAACAATGGGAGCTTGGTTCGAGGCAAAAATTGTTAAAATAATTCCAAAACTTTGTACAAATGCCCGAAAGGGTAGTGACTCTACTGCCACCCCATTGCAAGAGGTGGTCAATTCAGATAATAAAAATGAATGTAGCAGGGATAGAATTGAGGGTTGTGCAAATGATATTGGCAGGACAGATACAGAAAATATACTGGATACACGAATCAGCAATGAAGAGTGCAATGCTTCCACAGGTTTGTCTCATGAAAATGCTGATAAAAACAAACAAATTCATTCAAATTCAACAGATAGTAAGCTGTCTGAAAAAGGTACTATTGTTGATGAAAATGCTAACCATTGTGACAGTTTACCTGTAATGGACACACAAACAGACTCTAAACTCAGTGATGTCCAATGGAAAGAAAAACTGTTGAAAGATGTTCCCAAAACCAATGATGGATTTATTTATTCCATTGTTTTTGATGGGTGAGTATTACTTTATTCACGTAATTTTTGATTTATCATAAATTACGGCACTGCCATATTTGTGACAGTATTTGTTTTACTTCTTCAGTCTTTAGACTGTGGCCATGTCAGGGCATCACCTTCAA
Source organism: Octopus bimaculoides (assembly GCF_046866305.1). Classification (NCBI taxonomy): domain Eukaryota; kingdom Metazoa; phylum Mollusca; class Cephalopoda; order Octopoda; family Octopodidae; genus Octopus; species Octopus bimaculoides. The sequence continues at coordinate 14,365,902 of NC_142935.1, forward strand.
GAGTTTTATTCAAACGAATTGGCCCCAGTACTTATTGGTTTTTTTTTTTTTTTTAGCCTGGTACTTATTCTATCAGTCTTTTTTGCTGAACCACTAAGTTAGAGGGATGTAAAACACCAACAATAGTTGTCAAACAGTTTGGGTAAGCAAAGATACACAAGCTTGTGTGTGTCTGTGTATGTGTAAAATAGGCTTCTTTCAGTTTCCGTCTACCAAATCCACTCACAAGACTTTGGTTGACCCAAGGTTATAAGTAGAGGACACTTGCCCAAGTGGGACTAACCCAGAATCATGTGGTTTGGGAGCAAACTTCTTACCACACAGCCACACCTGCACCAAAACAATATTATATATTCTTTCGAAATTTAATTCAGGTATATAATATTAAGCCTATAGCACTTTGGTTTTAACATTTATTTAATTTGAAACTTATTTATCTGTTATATTAGTGCTAATGGTGAATTTCTGTGGTGTAATAAGTCTGTCAAGCTGTGGAAAAGAGGCGACAAAAAGAGTGAGAGAGAGAGGTAGATTCAAATGAGTGCCATTAGCAAGTGTGCACACACATAAATGCTCTTGTCGTTTCAAACAATTAGCTGTTTGTGAGAGAAAGTCATGCCATTAGTGTTCATCTGAGTGGGAACTAAAAGAAAAATATTGCTTTCCTCAAGTAATGAGTAAAATATTCCATTTTGGTAATTCAGTCTTTTGTTTAATTTATTCAGTATATTTTGTTGTGCTGTATGTATTTGTGTGTATATATATATATATACATATATAATATATGCTTAAACATGAAATTGTCATATTGATCATCAATATTTAGTGGGGTTTTTTTCCCCCCTAATTATCCATGGGGTCAGCTTCTTTATTTGAGAATATTAGGGAGTTTTTCTACTGAGATCATGTTTCAAAACTTCTTTCCAGAACTCCACCATAACCCCTTTTTTTCTCCTTTCTTTAATAGTTTTTGTGTACTTCATTTTTACAATCATTTTTCTGTGTCAACATAATCAGTCATACAGGTTTGCAATATATAAGCTATTCATTCATTTTAGACCTTCAACCTATCAGCAGGCACCTTACTGCATTTTGTGGTAGTTTATCAAGTTCTGGTACTTTTACTTTTTGTATGTCTTTACTGATGTGTGATGATATGTTTATCTTACATTAGCATTTGTTAGAGAACCTCTGTTATTTAGTTTAAAGCCTGCACATGGCATCTTCAGTTTTCATGAGCAAAACAAAGTATAACAGACTAGATACCTCTATCACACCAGCAATAATAAAGTTAATTTTTCAGGCATGGATCCTTCTCTGAATGAAACAAAAAGCAAAATATCAGTAGAAGAGTTATCTTTCTTGAGCTTAGAGTCTTAACTTTTGAGCCATAAAATTTTAACAAAGGAAGTCATTGATAGCTAATTCTGTTGGGTAATAGCTATTTATTTGGATTAGCATAGTGAGATATCTTCTAACCATTCTGATGAAGGTTGTTTCTCAACTGGTTAATTGGAATGAAATATTTTGTATATTGGATTGGGTGTTTGACTTTCAAATCAAAGATTGTATGTTGAAGTCTCATTGTCATTTCACATACTTGTATGGTTGTGGTTACGAAGTTTGCTTTGCAACCATGTTGTTTCAAGTTCAGTCCTATTGTGTGATACCTTGGGCAAATGTAGCTATAGCCCTGGGCCAACCAATGCCTCGTGAGTGAATTTAGGTGGAAATAAACGTAAGGAAGGCTGTCGTATATAAATATCTACATGCGTTTATGTTTGTTCCCTCTACTGCTGGTTGATTTACATCTCCGTAACCTAGCAGTTTTGCAAAAGAGATGGATCAAATAAGTACCAAACTATAAAGTCCTGGGGTCAGTTTGATTGACTAAGCCCTTTGAGGTAGTTTCTCAGCATAGCCTCATTCCAACGACTGAAACAAGTGAAAGATAAAGATATATTTATTGTTGTTTCAACTACATTTGATTTATTGTGCCTTAGATTTTTCCTATGTGTACATATGTGTGTATCTGTACACCTTATCTCCTCATAATAGCAGAAAACAGGAAACCACTGATTTCTACATGTGTTTTTATTATAATGATATAATTAACTGTCCTTTATATACTGTTAATATCTTGATTGTATGAGTGGTGTGTTTCTGTTATATATATATATATATATATATATATATATATATATATGTGTGTGTGTGTGTGTGTGTACACCCACACACACAGATTTCATTCAGAGTGAAACTTATTGTGTTATTTCAGAAAATAAGGTATTGCTATATTTTATTGATGATGATCTTGCGATTGATTTATGCATTAGAAATATTCCGATACATTTCAGCTATGAAGAGGATGAACCAGTTGAGTTGGACAGCAATCAAATTCGACCACGTGCTCGCCACATCATTAAGTTCAAAGACATAACAGTTGGACAGAAAGTAATGGCAAACTATAATTATGATTCCCCTGAACAGCGAGGTTATTGGTATGATTGCATTGTCTCATCCAAAAGGGATACTCGTACTATAAAGGAACTTTATGGTACTGCTTTCATTGGGTAAGAATATTTGCTTTGTTTTAAGTTATGGGGTTCTATTTAAAATACACAAACACATACATATATTTCATGGTATTGACCAGATTCTTTGAAGTTGTAATACACCACTGGTCACAAAGTGCTCCACATTGTTTTAGCCTTTGAATAATGACACCCCTGTGACTAGGCAAGCAGACCAACATTCCCTCTGGTCGGAAGACTATTCCACTGAAGTTGAGTGAACCAGAACAGCATGAAATGAAATGGATTTGTTTAGGCACATAAAGTACTGCCTAGTCTGGGAATCAAACCTGTAATCTAGCAATCTTGAGTGCAACACCCTAACCACTAGGCCATGTCTTTTCACACACACACACACATACGCATGTGCGACAGTGACTTCAAAGTTTCAGCTTGCTTGCTTTCAATTAGTTGAAAAAATAATGATGATGAAATCAATTATAGTTTCTATGTCCACTTTTCCATGCTTGCATCAATGAAAAGGAATCTTTGAAGCAGATTTTCTATGGCTGGATGGCTTTCCTGTCATGATCCCCTCACTTGTTTCTAGGCAAACTAATATTTCCCCTGTGGCCTGGCATTTTGCTTGCACAGAAGATGAAGACAGGAAGTGAATGATGTTCATTTACAACTCTAATGTAATACCCAGACAAGAAGATATACACAGGCATTTTCAACAAGTTTTTTTAGCTTCCACTCATAAGGCTATGGTCAGTTTGAAGCTATAATAGAAGACACCCAAAGTGCTGTGCAGTGGGGACTGATCCCAAAAGCACATGGTTGGGAAGCAAGCTTCTTGATCACATAGCCATACCTGTGCCTAACGCTGGAACAAAAAAAGCATTTCAAAAAATTATTTTAGAAACTGAATATGCTGTTTATTGGTTAATCATAGCAGCATTTTTACCCAATTAGGTTGATGTGATTATTTCACATTATTGAATTTGGTTACGTGAAACATTTTTTTTTTTGTGTTTCTCATAGAAAGCAGTAGACTAATACATTCTCTTTATAACAAACCTTGAGCTATGTGCATTAAACCTTAATCACATTTATCTCACTTTAGGACACTATCAAGATTTTGATACCCCCACCCCATCTTTTTATAAGAACCATATTGCTTCATATTATTTAAGAAATGTATTGATTTCCTTTCATTTAATTTTTCAGAGTAGACTTGACACCTTTAGAGAATTGTCACCTTCTATTCCGTGATGAAATATTTGCTATTGAGTCTGCCGGCATGCAAATGAATGAGTCTCATTTGCTAACGAATCCAGAAGCTTCTCCTGCTAAACGTTTGTACTTTTTACCATTACCAGTCAGTTTTCCATTCACTTAATCCCTAAAAATTTCCTTCTTCCTGTATATTTTCTGTTTTATATCATTTGACCATTCCTTGTTATTTCAGGATTGAACAAACCTGAATGTGATTACTGCAATGACAACCCACGCCGAAAGTGTCGACATTGTGCCTGCAGTGTGTGTGGGGGCAAGAATAATCCTGAAAGACAAATCCTTTGTGATGAATGTGACATGGCGTACCATATAGATTGCTTGAAGCCACCATTAGAAAAGATACCTGATGAGGACGAGTGGTCAGTATTACTTTTGTTGTTTATAAATACATTTTCTGTGTAAGTGTGTATCATCATTATTTTCACATCCACTTTTCCGTGTTTGCATGGGTTAGATAGAATCGAGACAGATTCTCTGAGGTTTGACATATTTACATAAAAGATTGGAAACAAAGCACTGTGTAACAGTGACATTCATTTATGTCAACAATGTGATGCCAAGAGATGGAGACAAAACATACACATATTTGACAGACTTCTTTCAGTTTCTGTCTGCCAAATCCATTCTAGGTTTTGGTTATCCTGGAGCTGTATTAGAAGTCACTTGCCTAAGGTGCTATACAGTGGGACTGAACTTGAAACTACATGTTTGGCAAGTGAACTTCCTTTTCTATGCTTGCAATGGTTGAAAGGAGTCTGAGGCAGATTTTCTATGTCTAGATGCCCTTCCTGTTGCCAACATTTAACTACTTCCAAGCAAGATATTTCCCCCAAAGCCATTAGCTGACATGTTTTCACAGAATGCTGGATACTAATGGCTCTGCTTGTATGACTGAAACTCAATTACAATTACCATGTGATGTCAAGACAGGTGTATTCAAAAACAGATGCATGTATGCAGAGAGAGAGAGAGAGAGAGAGATAGGCAGAAGCTTCCTTCAGAATCTGTTTACAAAATCATGAGTCATATGTTTGTATATATATATATATATCAAATAGATGAAATGCTGAAAATTGTTCTACAGGTACTGCCCAGAGTGCAAGGTTGACGATGGAACTGTAGTTAAAGCAGGAGAACGACTAAAGGAAAGCAAGAAAAGAGCGAAAATGCCTTCAGCAAAAAACACCAGCACACGGGATTGGGGTAAAGTAAGTATACTTGTACAAGTTTTTAATGTTTAGAAAAGATAGAAACGTTAATCTTTGGATTACTTGTAGTTAAAATTGAACTATATCATAATTTGTTATATGGTTCCAATAAACGAAGCTTTCTGTTACCTCATTGGCTTAAGAAGAAAGCAAAATGAATTATTAATATACAGGTTTCAAATTGTGGCACAAGGCCAGCAATTTTGGGAGAAGGGTTAAGTTGATTACATGGAACCCAGTGCTCAACTGGTACTTATTTTATCGATCCTGAAAGAATGATAGGCAAAGTTGACCACAGTGGAATTTGAACCCAGACTGACAAAATACTGCTAAGCATTTTGCCTGGTGTGCTAACGGTTCTGCTAGCTCACCACCTTAAATGAATTATTAATATATTAATATGGGTTTCTGTTAATTTGTAAATGAATATAAAATATGTTTGTTTTAACCTTATTCACAGTCAATGGAGATACAGTTAATTTTGTTCAGTTTCTCTCCTTGAATCTATTCTACTGTCTCTGGACAATTGAATTCTAGTAATATATTGTCTTTAGTAGATTTGCAATTTGCTTGCATTTACAAAATAGTGACTTAGTTCTCCAAAATCATTGTTTATTTTTATTATGTGTGTAATTTTCAGGGAATGGCATGTGTTGGTCGGCAGAAAGAATGTACACTGGTCCCTCCAGATCATTTTGGTGTTATTCCTGGTGTACCTGTTGGAACAACATGGAAATTTAGAGTTCAGGTAAATATGTGAAAAAGCATCATTTTTAAGAAGAGATTGTCAATCTGTCATTTAAATGTTTCTGACAGAATATGTTTTCTTTTTTTAGTTTTAGTTTATACCAATAGCTATTACCACTAAGAAGTAAAGTTTCTTCCAAACTGAGTCCTCCTTCTCTCTCTGCTGTGATTACAATGGACTCAATGCTAAAATATCCTAAAGCCTTTTTGATACCAACCCATCTGAGAACATTCCTGGTTCTATGATACAAACTTCTGTTTTTAAAAGATTTAAATTAAAACCTTCCCTCAGAATTTCATGTTAATTTAGGTTTTAAAAAAAAGCAGCTTAACGAAATTAATTTACTACATTTATTAATTTCAAAATTAATTGAAACATTAGCAGTTTATTTTTTCAAAAATATGGTAACAAAAGTGTTAAATAGTACTTGTTCAGTAATTTTATTATATATATCTTTGGAAGTCCAATATTTTACTAAATTTTGTTGCATTTTTTGGTAATTTTTTGGCATTATTTAACCTTTTTATTACCATATTTCTTTTGAAATATTGTCTTTGTTTCAATTAATTTTGTAGATCGTTTAACATAGGGTATTTGTGTCAGAATTAGGGACCATCGAACATATCCTTTGAAAAGTACTGGAGCTGTTTTAATCAAATATACTTATTATCTAAGTCCTTTTTGTCTATTTCAAAAGTGATTATTTTATGTGCAGAGTTTAAAATGTTGGAAACCTTTCTAGTCTATTCAGTGTAAAGGGAGATAAGACTATCACAACGTGAACTTTCAACATAAAACATTTAGATATCTGTGAACATTCTCTGAAAAACACAATGATGGTAATAGTTATGCTATATTTCTTTCAAGTATTTAAAAAGTATTTAAACTCTCAGATTTATGTGATTATTATAGGTGAATGTTGGTCTTTAATGTGTACCCTTCTCACTATCAAACATTGTGAATTTATAAAAATGATTCAAAACCAAGTTTAGGAAATTGCTTTGGCTATTTTATTAACTGTACTATCAAATATTTTGAACAAGACCCAAGAAGATGTAGGTGTAGTTGGACTAAACTGACCACTCCTGTATCCTGTATCCTTTTAATTTGTTAAAGAATAAAAGGAAATCACCCTCTCATGTAAAATATTTTGCTTTTTGTGAGGGTTCTTTTCTTCTTAAATGTAAGAATTGAAGATTTACCAACTCAATCTGTGGAATGGCAGAAACACTGTCCTAGTTAGTTAAGCAGGTAACTAGTAACATTTTTTATTAAGCATGTCACTCACAACCAAAGTCTAAAGACATCCCCCCCCCAGCCATCCCTAGTGGTTTACTAGCAGCTGTGTTGAATGTAATCTCATATCTGGAGTGTTCATTATTTTCTTTGATTTCTCTCCACTTCACCCCTTTATCATGTCCCTTTTTTTTCTTTTTCTTAGCCTTGTTTTTAATCTCAAGATTTATTTTTCAGGTCAGTGAAGCAGGAATTCACAGACCTCATGTTGCAGGCATCCATGGCCGTGAGGATGTGGGTGCATTTTCAATTGTACTTTCTGGAGGATATGAGGACGATGTAGTGAGTAGGCATCTTTGTTCTTGTTTCCATTTAAAGTAGGCGGCAGTTCTTTTTCACAACAGTAACCTGTTTACACCAGCTGCACCACATAAACACTCTCACTCTACTGTTTTACTCTCTCTCCTGCTTTTACTCGGCAGGCAGCCTGCCTCTGTTTTCTCTTCACGTTTTCGTTAGTCTTTCTTTCTCTCCTCTACATTCAAGGTAGTTGGATGCTCTTTCCTTAACTCTAGTCTTGTTTTTCTCTGGCTGTGTGGTTAAGAAATATGCTTCCCAACCATATGGTCTTGGGTTCAGTTCCACTACCTGGTACTTTGGGTAAGTGTCTGCTATTATAGCTCCAAGCTGATCTTGTAAATGGATTTGATAGACAAGAAACTGAAATAATTCCATCATTAGTGTGTCTTGTGTTTCATAGTTTTTACATCACACTATAGTTGTAAACAAGTGCCACTGTCATACAAGTGGTGTCCTTTCTTCCCAACCTGCAATGAAAATAGGTTTGGCTTGGAGAAAATATTACCTTTCTAGAAACAGGTGAATGTTGACAGCAGGAAGGGCATTTGGCTGTAGAAAATCTACCTCAACAAATTCTGCTGGCAAAGAACAGTTGCCCAACAAAACTATCCTACAGATTAGCAAGACAATTTGATTAAAAAAAAAATTTTTTTTTTCAATCTTTTCATGTGGAGTCTTTTTCATTTCTTTCTCATTTCATTCCTTTGCATATTTTTATGATTATGCAACTTTAAACTTATAGAGTTATCTAAACTATTTGTTTATTTCTAAGTAGGAGTTTTTATAACTGATTTTACTCAATAACACCAGCTGCAAAGCCATAAACAGGAGTGCCATCTATTTTTCTTCCTATTAAGTATGAAAAAAAAAAAAAAAAAAAAAGAAATTATGTAGTAACCTCATTTCTATAATGAAATGCCTTTTAAATTTGTGGCTTAAATAGTACAATTGATTCGACATATAGAGATGTTCCACTTTCCTAACTTCTTATAAAATGGTTGTTGAAAAATGTGAAATATGTTGTCCTCTTGCTGATAAATTAGATAAGCTCTCTACTTTGAGGGTAATCTCAGGACAGTAGGACATAAGCAGAGTGTTAAAGATGTTGGCATGGAAGTCTATGATGCAGGCATGGAGGGGGAGGCGAAAGAGAGAGAGAGAGAGAGAGAGAATGCACCCACATGCATTTAGTTGAATAAATATTTTGTATATATTTTGTAATCAGTAGTTTGTTGTTCTGAAAATAAAATTTTGTGTAACAAAAGTTACCTGTACTGGTACCATGTAAAAAGCACCCAGTACACTCTGTAAAGTGGTTGGCATTAGAAAGGGCATCCAGCTGTGGAAACCTTGCCAAAATAGACAATTGGATCCTGGTACAGCTTTCTGGCTGGCCAGCTCTTGTCAAACCGTCCAACCCATACCAGTATGGAAAATGGATGTTAAATGATGATGATACATGTATCCACAAAATTAATTGTATGAAATATAGCACATAAATTGGTTTTAAATCTTTTTGCAACCCTTTGATTTTGGGTTCAGTTGTGCTGTGCATCACCTTGGACAAGTGTCTTCTGCTATAATCCTGGGTTAAGCAACACCTTGTGACTGAATTTGGTAGATGGGAACTGTGTGGAAGCCTGTTGTATATCATCGTCATCATTTAATGTCTGCTTTCCATGCTGGCATGGGTTGGATGGTTTGACTGGAGCTGGTCAGCTGAAGAACTACACTAGGTTCCATTTATCTGTTTTGGCATGGTTTCTGCAGCTGGATGCCCTTCCTAACCCCAACCACTTTATAGTATTTCTGTCACTCCCTCATTCACCTAAAAACCAATATTGGTTTGTTTACATCCCTATAACTTAGCACTTAGTCAAAAGAGACCAATGGAATCAGTGCCTGACATAAAATTAAGTACTGGGGGTCAATTTGTTTGACTGAACCTTTGAAGGCAATAATGCCTGAGATATGGCTGCAATCTAGTGATCGGAAGCAGTAAATGAAAAATCCTGAAATATGTATAGTCGTGTAAATGTCATTCACTTGTCATTCTTTGCTTTAAACTTTTAATATTATTAACAGGACAATGGCGATGATTTCACATACACAGGAAGTGGTGGCAGAGATCTGTCAGGGAACAAAAGAACTGCAGAGCAATCTTGTGATCAGACCTTAACTCGATATAACAAGTAAGTTTATAACCTTGTTTGCTCTGTATTGTAATTTATCAATATCTTAACAAACATCACTTCCATGTCTATCTTGATTTTTTTCTTTTTCTCTTTTGGCAATCAGGGCCCTTGCACGCAACTGCAATGCTCCATTGGATGATAAGAAAGGAACTGAAGCTAAAGACTGGCGTGCTGGTAAACCTGTACGTGTAGTGCGCAGTTGTAAAGGCCGCAAACATTCCAAATACGCTCCTCTAGAAGGCAATCGATATGATGGTATTTATAAGGCAAGTGATAGTTGAATTTTCTGAAATCTAACAATAGTTTGTGATTTTAACGTTAGCATTCAGATTACTTTGTCAAATGTAATGCTTATTTATTCATATTGTTTCGAATTTATTATACATAATGGCATTGTAGAGTAGGTCTGAGAGGCCTGACCTGGCCGGTTTGAACATATTACTAGTAGAATATTTGGGCCTGATATGGCCAGTTTGACTACTGAAGGATTAAAACCTATCAAAATTTCGTATTTATGTTCAAAACACCAGCTTGATAACCGTTTCAAATTTTGGCACAAAACCAGCAATTTCAGTGGGGTGGTAAGTCGATTACATCAACCCCAGTGCTCAACTGGTACTTATTTTATCAACCCTTAAGGGATGAAAGACAAAGTTGACCTTGGCAGAATTTGAACTCAGAATGTAAAGAGATGAATGAAATGCTGCTTCGCATTTTGCTTGGTGTGCTCATGATTCATTCTGCCAGTTTTCCACCTGAGACACCAGCTTAATAAGTTATTTTACTGAATTCATTATTTTCAAAATAATAATAATAATAATAATAATTGAAACAAAGGTGCAGGAGTGGCTGTGTGGTAAGTAGCTTGCTTACCAACCATATGGTTCCGAGTTCAGTCACACTGCGTGGCACCTTGGGCATGTGTCTTCTACTATGGCTTTGGGCCGACCAAAGCCTTGTGAATGGATTTGGTAGGTAGAAACTGAAAGAAGCCTGTCATGTATATATATATATGTGTGTGTGTGTTTGTCCCCCCACCATCGCTTGACAACCGATGTTGATGTGTTTATGCCCCTGTAACTTTGCGGTTCAGCAAAAGAGACCAATAGAATAAGTACTAGTCTTACAAAGAATAAGTCCTAGAGTCAATTTGCTTGACTAAAGGCGGTGCTCCCGTATGGCTGCAGTCAAACGACTGAAACGAATAAAAGGCAGTATATTTCAACAGAAATAGGGGTGGGGGAATGAAAATTTCTCAACTTCAAACTCATTGAATAGTATGATAAATAAACACATAATTATCTGAATTAAGATCTTTTTTCACTTAATTCTATCATTGCCCTCATCTCCAAATTTTAAAGATTCTTCTTTTAAATTTCAGATTGTCAAATATTGGCCAGCTAAAGGAAAGTCTGGATTTCTAGTTTGGCGTTACCTTTTACGGAGAGATGATACACAAGCTGCACCATGGACAAATTCAGGCAAAAGACGTATTAAAGAGCTTGGTCTCTCCATGCAGGTAAGCAGCAGGTGTCTTTTTAGCATTTTCTTGGATTTCTCCACTTATCTGCTGTTTTCTCCCCACCACCCTCAATCTCAATTTTTTTTCTGCTATTCTCAAACTTCTACTTTGATTTTTTAGTATCCTGACGGTTATCTTGAAGCACAAAATCATAAAGAAGAAAAGGATAAAAAGAAGAAACGAAATTCCTCTGGAGAATCAAGTAAAAATTTATTTTCAATTTATAGTCTTTATGTTAAATCTTGTGGAATGTATTCTGATTTAAAAGTTAGCTAGTGGATGGGAAGAATTGGTAAAGTAATGGACGATATGCCTTCTCGTGTTTAGTTTCATATCTATCTTTGCCTTTCATCCTTCTGGAGATTGATATATAATTTATTGTTACCAGCATCGCCTTACTGGAACTTGTGTCAGTGGCACGTGAAAAAACATTCGAGCGATGTCGTTGCCAGTGCCCCTGGACTGGCTCCTGTGCAGGCGACATGTAAAAAACACCATTTTTTATTAGCCTCTCTCTCCAAACAAATTTGTAGTTATGTGCCTAAAATTAGGAATTTCATCATCATCATCATTTCAACATCCACTGTTTCATGATCACATGTATCAGACAAAATCTTTTGAAGCAGATTTTCTATGGTTGGATGCCCTTCCTGTCACCAACCCTCACCATATCTCCAAGGCTAGACATTTTTACAGGGGAGATTGGAAATGGACACCTTCTTGCAGTGTCAAGTCAAGGAGACTGAAAAATTAACACACACACACTTGATGGGCTTTTTCACATCCCATTTCTGAAATTCACTCACAAGGCTTTGGGTTTATAGTACAAGATATTTACCCAAGGTGCCATGCAGTGGGACTGAACCCTGCAGCATTTCGGGCACGTGTCTTCTACGACAGCCCTGGATTAACCAAATTTATACAATTAAAATACCAAAGATATAATTTTTCAGCCTAATCACAGGCAATGATTAAGAGGCTCTTTTTGTAACCATATGGTTTCAAGTTCACTCTTATTGTATTACTATGAGCAGATGTTTTCTGTAGCACCAGGTTGACCAAAACTCTGTACAAACTATACAGAATCCCATTGTGTGAGTGTATACATATGCTTGAATACGTGTGTTTCTGTCTTCGCATTGAAGTTTAAAACAGTTTCACAATTTAGGCAGCGTCAATAGTTATGCCTGCCTTAAAAATATGCCATATCACTGTGCACTGCTGCATTTGCGCAAAAGACAGGATAGTAAGCACCTTACTTGGGAACAAGAACTAGCAACAGTAAAGGCATGTGGTCGTTGAATGCTGTCATGACAGTCTTTCCCTAAACAAAATGTGACCATAAAAATGATGATGGTGATGATGATGATAACAGGTGCAGTATTAGCAAATAAGAACATTAATACATTTAAATGTTGGTTCTTAGTTTGAACTTAGTTTGGGATAATATACATACATCCAGATGGTATTAAGCTTCATCTGTATTCAAATATTTGCTTTTAATGCTACTGGAGATCAATATAATCTGTTAGTCTTTCTGCTAACAAATTTTTATTCTTGTACTGAACTTAGAAATTTATATCATTTAAATATTTATGATTATAATTTTCCTAACCTACTACAAAAATGGGTACATGGTCAAGAAATTCTTTCCATAACTAAATTGCACCATGGGCAAGTGTTTTCTACTATAGCCTCAAATTGACCAATGCCATGTGAGTGACCAAACTTATCAAAAAGCAATGTAGAGTATAAATATTGTTAATATATAACTCAAAGATGAAGTTAATAGCAATATAAGATTTTAGTGTAAAGTGGTTGATGTTAGGAAGGGCATCCAGCTGTAGAAACCAGGCCAAATCAGACATGGAAAACAGACATTAAAGGATGATGATGTATTTTGGACATAGTGATAAGCAAATTACTTAAACAACGACAGTAATGCATTGACTGGTGTAACAAAAAAACTTTTCTCTTGAAATGTGTGCAAATTTCTGGATAGGGTTTACTATTTTCAGATGATGATTCTAAAATGTGAATCTCTTTTATATAATCTCAAAATAGATTGTGGTAATTGCTTGTGATTTACATTAAAAAATTACATTTTACAAGCAGAAATAACAAATTCGGAAAAGTCTTGTATTGTTCATTTTTGGTTTAACCCTTTTGTTACTGTATTTATTTTGAGATGCTCTGTGTTTCTTTCAATTATTTTAAATATAACAAAGAAATTAGTAAAATAACTTGTCATTGAGCTAGTGTTAGAAACAAATTGTGACTCAGGTTTGGTGGAAGATTTTAAATCAAAACATATGAAAACAAGACATTTGTACTAGAGAGCTAGAGTTGGTTTCAGCTAGGTTGGTAATGAAAGGGTTAATGATAATCTAGTTTAACTGTATTGAAGAGAGAGAGAGAGTTTTTTTCTCTTTTGTTTTGACTACTTTTACTTTTGCAATTAATTTTATCAATTTTTCTTTCTTAGCTGAAGCTTCAAGCAAAAAGAAGCAAAAAGTTGCAGCTTATAAAGTGGACCCTGCAGTATCAAAGTTATGTAAGGAGGACAGGGCTAACTCTAAATTATGGAATGAAGCAATGCAGTCAACTAAAGAAGGAGCCACAGTTAGTTCACTTTTTAAAATTCTTTTCATTATATTTTAAATGATTTATACATAAATTGCCAGTGTGTGTAGCTGGTCCCTCTACTGGGTCAATATTTGGCAGGCTCTTATCCTAGGAAGAAATAGTGAGGTCTTTGAAGATGTGAGGCCTCACAGATAAAATGGTTACAACATTGAAAGGTGTGTTAATATGTCATACTGAAGGCCTGTCTTTTTGATAGCTTGAGAAGATGTATGTTAAAATAGTTTTTATGATTGTATTTAGGGGTAGAAATCTTTAAAAAGAAATGCTTTGACAATATGCTTTTGTGTATACATTCTATCCTTGCTAACATTTTAAAATACAATCAACTCTTAAGCATTTCAAGATAATACTTCCAATGAAATATTCTTCCCATGTCTTTAAACTAATTTCTGGAAAAAAATCATAAAATTGGTGACTGTTGTTATAGCAAGTGTTTTCTTTTGTTTGAAAGGTATTCTTTTCTAAAGTGGAAGAATTGTTCATTTGTGTCTGCTGTCAGGAATTGGTTTTCAACCCCATCACCACTGATTGCTGCCATAATGTTTGCAAAGTAAGTTATTAAATGTTTCCTTAATCTTAAGCTTGATTCACCATCGATGTGCATTCTGTTGATCCTGTCATGATCAAGTAAGCAGTGCTATAATGACTGACACAAATATTGGGTTGCTAATTGAACATCCTCTCATCATCTACATCTTTTCTTTAATTCAAACTGGACAGATCTGCATCATTTTGAAGGCTTATTTAATTTCTTGGCTTCCAAACTTCAAGTCGCTAAGAGTAAGATTTTATTTAATGTGAGCTGGGTAAAGTTAATTCAGTATATAAGAAACAACACAGACACCACATATATTCAAGTCTTGAAAATGAAACTATGGAGGTCTGGAAACATCAAATATGGATTTAGGAACTTTCCCAAACTAAGTGTAAAAAGTCAATGAAAATATGAAAAATCTAAAATGAAATTAAAAAAAAAAAAATCAAACTTGAACACAGTCTCTCTCTCTTTCTCTCTCTCTATATATATACACACACACACACATACATACACAAACATACCTGTTTCTGCCTCTCTGTCACATTAACCTTTCAGACACAGTAGTCTGGGATAGTCTTCTACCTAGCCAGCTTCTGTCAACTATCCTACCTGTGCATACAAGGAAGATGGACGTTGAATGATGACGATGTACATACATCTGAATGAGTGGACAAACGAAGGAAAGGGCACTAAACACTTTTAGTAGGAGTTACATGTATTATTTAAAACAGTTTAATTTGGCTCCCTGTGGGCTTCTATTAGGGGCTCATGTAGCTGAATCAGTATCTTCTTAGGAGGATTAATCATTAAAACTACCTTTTGGGGTTGGTTTTGCTTTTGTCACTTCATGAGAACAAGTGTTGCCTGTTAGTGCTAACCCCTTTCAATAAATTTGATATTCTAATTTTGATTTATTGATGCATTTAGCTATGCTGTAATGAGTATACTTTATTTTTCTTTTCAGTCCTGTTTGCAACGATCATTCAAAGCTGAAATTTATACATGCCCCTCGTGTCGAGCTGAGTTGGGCAAAGGTTACAGCATGAACATCAACAAGACATTGTCAAAAATACTGTCTCAATTATACCCTGGTTATGGTGCTGGCCGATCTTGAAATTATCATTCTATAACTAACTGTTGCTTTCACTGCCATTATTTTCCTTATAGTTCACTTTTGTGTGTTCTTTGGTCATGGAATATTCTCACTTTCATAAATAAACACTCTTTGTCTCATGTAGCTTGACACCACACACTTTTCAAACCAAACTACTAAGTTTTCTGTCTTCCATCTTACATTCCAGTTTTGCTTTTTTTTTTCTTCCAATCTTTTATTGATTAATAATCTTCATTATTCAACTCAACTGGATTTTTAAAATTTGGATTTAGTGATAAAATCTAAGATTAAATAATAATAATAAGCTGAAAAAGAGAGCATTGATAATGAATTTCTTTAAATACTTCTCTAATAATGAACTGTAGAAGGGGTTTTTCTGTCTTTCTCTTGAGATTTATGCTTTTTTTCCCACTAAATTCTGTTCTGGCTGGTTTGTAACCGTTTGCTATCCTTCTCATATGTAAATATTATTTTATAAAACCAATCACTAACTGTCCTCAACCATAACTTGGCAACTACATTCTTGACACTAATAACTTAAAAGCTATTTTTCTACAGACATAAAAAAAAAAGATGTTAATGGCTTTTATTTTTCACCAATTTCTTTTTTAATCCCCAAATCTATAGTTATCTCACATCCAGTTTATATTTTCAGATCTTTCTCTTTAATATTGACTTCAGCACATTCTTTTGTTAGAATTTATATTCTATATTGTTTTTAAAAGATTTTATTTTTTTGCCATCTTATGGAGCCAGGGTTAACTTTAAGACTTTTTATCCTGTTGTTGTTTTGCTTGGATAATTTCATTCTTAATATTCTCCTTAATGATTTAAATTATTGCTGTTCTTCCTATATTTTAATTTTTACCCTATTTTAACTACTTCCACTCTTCTATATCTTCTGCATTTCATTTTTCGTTAATATTTAGCTCATTCACAATTGTCTCTCTAACAAGAACTTATACTCAATAGGGAATCACTTAATATTTTGATGGAACTGCAATACCCAAAAGATATTTACTGAGAAAACATCCTTTCCTGATAGTCAAGATAATTAGTTCAATACATTTCAGTTTTTATTGTTTTTGAACTTTTGGTGTTTTTAGTTTATCATATTTAATGCACAAAAAACAAACAGGCATATTAAACAGACACATACCAATTCTTGCAGTGCATATTCAGGAAAAAAAAAACTTTAATGCATTGCAGCATTTAATACTAACTTTTCATATAGAACCCAGGGTGGTTTTTTTTCTTTTTTGAGATTTTTTTGGGGGAAAATGCATCTTGTATGATACTTTAGCAAATGGATTTTTATTAAGAAATGATAATTTAGTCTAATAGTGTGGTTTCTTATTTCTTTAGTCTTTTCTTCCAAACAGTCATTATAATGAGTCTTTTACCTGAAATTTGTGGAGGATGAGAGAAAAAAAAATTATAAGCTATTGGAGACGTGAATGTGAATCCTTATGTATGTCTGTAAGTTAATGAAGCTGATTTTTAAATGTGTCCAGTCGTTTCATTATTCGTTCCTTTGTGCACATGTGAATTTACACTAGAACTCATCCAAATTGTACAGATATTGGTAACTTGGCATCAGTTGTCTGCCAAATGAATTCTCTCTTTTTGCAGCTGCAGATATCTAGATCGGTGGTTCTCAACCTTTTTAATATCTGGGCCAGATCCAAAACATGGATCTTTTTAAGGGGGCCACATGAAAAAAATAAATAAATAAATAAAACAAGTCAATTAAAGAAAAATTTATATTTATAGAGACCATTGAGGGCTGCCAGAAGGACGCTTTAGAGTCGCATGCAGCCCTGGGAGCCATGGTTAAGAACCACTGATCTGGATACTTTATTAGAGTTCTGCTGTAGTGGTTCCATAGTGTGTGTATAATTATCAAAATAAAATTTTATTATATATAAATATATCTGCTTTTTTTTTCTTTTCTTTCTTTAAATCATTTTCCATGAAATAAAAATAATTTACTGAAATTGTTTGTGGTTTCTTCATTTTTGAAAAATATCTTTTCATTTCCATTATGAGGTACATTTTTAAAAACCCTTTTGATACAAACTTCCTGTTTTCAAGTGATCTAAATTAAAAACTTTCCTTCAAAATTTCATGTTAATATGGTTTCAAACACTGATTCGATAATGACAGTTAATTTACTAAATTCATAACATAGTCATAGGTGTTCAGTCTAGGGCCTCCTTCGGTCAAGCTGACCATGGGCAGTAACCTTGCTGTTTTCGGCTCAGCTGGAGCAGCATCTCTGGTGGCTAAACAGACCTATACATGAGTGACAGTTTCTGTCACATAGAGCACATTTGTATATGGTCTAATGTCTGTCGGAGTAACTGCACCCTTTTTGCTGGACCCACTTGTCTGTTGCTGTGCTCATTAACTTTTCCTCTAACTTGAGGTATTCATTCAGGGTGCTCCTCCATGTTGGCCAGTCAGCTGCTTAGCTCTCCCCGCAAGAGTCTGCATTGATGACAAGGCCCTTCAAATCTCTCTTTACAACATCCCTGTATTACAGCTAAGGTCAAACAGTGGCTTTTCTTCCAGATACCAGCTCCCCATAGAGACTGTCCTTTGGGATGTGGCCATCCTTCATGCAGTGGATATGTCCTAGCCAGTGCAGTCTGCATTGTTGAAGAAGGATGAACATGCTGGGAAGGCCTGCATGGTTCAGGACCTCTGTGTTGCCAGGGTGTAGCGTAGGCTTCTCAGATGGAAGGTGTTAAGTCATGGGTGTTAGTAAAATAATAATAGTCTTGGATGATAGTCATGGGTGTTAGTAAAATAATAATAGTCTTGGTCACTAATAGTCTTGGATGTCATTTGATTTCCTCTTGAGAAAGAAAAATGATTTTTTGTTCAGTTTGATTCTTGTTGCTAACTGTATTAATTTTATATAAGAATGTTTGCCCTTCAATAATGGTATTACAACTCCTCTATAGGAAAACAAAAATATAACTTTGCTGAAGCTCTTCGTTCCAGGCAATGGATCGTGGCCCAATTTGGATTTCACCTTCAAGGCTTTTAGTCAAGTATAGCCATACTTATCTGCAACTAAAGCTAAATATAATTGATTTATGTGCTCTATGATGTGTTAAGTAATTTTTTTTATATAAACTACAAAGTTTAATGTGTGCAGACATGTTATGTGGTTAGAAAGTTTGCTTTGAGACTATGTGGTTCTGAGTGCTATCACACTGCACTGAACCTTGGACAAACATCTGTTGCCATATACTCAGTTTGACTGATGCTTTGTGAGTGGAATTTGGTAGACAAAAAACTATGTGTTCACATATATAATTTCTTTTCTTCATTTGACATCCATGTTTCGATGTAAGGGCAGATTTTTCTCAAATCAGATGCCCTTCTTGTTGCTGCTGACCTTACCTATATCCAAGCAAGAGTAATATTTTCCCCCTGTGGCTGAAAATGCTTTTCATGAAAAACTGGAAACATGAAACCTTGCTTCAATGATGATGAAGTTCATTCACACATATGACAGGCTTCTTTCAGTTTCTATTTACCAAATCCACTCACATGCAGTGGGATTGAACCTGAAACCATGTGGCTGGGAAGCAATCCTCTCGACAGAGCAACACCTGCATATAATGTGATTAAATGAAATAAATGTATAAAAAAAGCAGAGATTTAGTATGTTAAAAGCAATGATTCATTGTTCCAAACAGGTCAGCCACTGGTTCATTGCATTTATAATAGTAAAGGTGACAAGGTAGTGTCTGTACTACTCAGCCTGAACAAATTCTACTATATATATATATATATATATATATATAAAAATATATATATATAAAAATATATATATATATAAATATATATATATATATATAAATATATATATATATAAATATATATATATATATATATATAAATATATATATATATATATATATATATATATATATATAAATATATATATATATATATATATATATATATATATATAGGGAAGAACTAGTTTTAAGATATCTTTTGCTGGTGTATTAGAATACTACACATATTCCATCTAACAAATTACACTATAAAGGCATCGATCAATCTGAAGCTGTGGAATTGAATCTGTAACTATATGGTAGTAAAGTAAACTTCATGCTGCCATATCTATGCCAAAATTATCTCAGTTTCTAGCAACTAAATTCTTGCTGTGTATATATTATCAAGTTGTAGTGATATTGAATTTAGCTCCATCACAAGGAATATCTAACCCTTGCTTGAAGTCATAGAGTTGAAATTTAAAAACAAAAAAATGGAAATTGGCATAATGGCAAAAAAAAATTTACACTGGTTATTTTGGTTAAAAAGCCATTCAGATATTTTATACAAGATAACTGGATTGACTACTGGGAATTTAATCGTTTTGTTACCATGTCTTTGCTGAAACACAGTCTTTGTTTCTACTAATTTGAAAAATAATGAAGAATTTTGTAAAATAATTGTCATTATTAAGATGGTGTCTGGAACATAAATTAGCATGGAATTTTGATGAAAGGTTTCAAACAGGAGGTTTATATAAAATTAGGGATGCTTTCATGCAGGTTGATATCAAACGGTTAAATAAGAAGTTGAACTGAAGTGATTTGCTATAGCAAAGCTTAGTCAGAGAATGAAATCACCATAGACAACTGTAAGAGTAGAAATAATAGATAGATTATCAAATAAAAAAAATGTGGAATAGGTAATGTAGTAGATGGTGATGAAAATGAACATTTCTATGAAGAGTGTGACAATCCAGAAACAGCTAGAAGCCATAATGGTGGTGTGGAAGACAGATTGATGGCATCATTGTTAATAGTAAACTAAACACAGTCTTCTACTAATCAAGAAACATTTACATTAATGATTAATGAGTTTTAAAGTGCCGAGTAGTGAGCTGACAAAGGAGACACACACACGTGTATATATATATATACAAACCCTTTCCCCTCTGGATTTAATGGGTTTGTCATGCACTACCTGTCTTCACAGTATTCTTTTATTTATCATCATCATCATCATCGTTTAACGTCCGCTTTCCATGCTAGCATGGGTTGGACGATTTGACTGAGGACTGGTGCAACCGGATGGCTACACCAGGCTCCAATCTAATTTGGCAGAGTTTCTACAGCTGGATGCCCTTCCTAACGCCAACCACTCAGAGAGTGTAGTGGGTGCTTTTACGTGTCACCCGCACGAAAACGGCCATGCTCGAAATGGTGTCTTTTATGTGCCACCCGCACAAGAGCCAGTCCAGGGGCACTGGCAACGATCTCGCTCGAAAACCCTACAAGGCCAGTCAGGCGGTACTGGCAACGGTCACGCTCAGGATGGTACATCTTATGTGCCACCTGCACAAGAGCCAGTTCAGGGGCACATTTCCAAAGGTCTCGGTCAGTAGTCATCGCCTCGGTGAGGCCCAATGTTCGAAGGTCTTGCCTCACCACCTCAGCCCAGGTCTTCCTGGGCCTACCTCTTCCACGGGTTCCCTCAACTGTTAGGGAGTGGCACTTTTTCACGCAGCTATCCTCATTCATTCTCACCACATGTCCAAACCAGCGCAATCGTCTCTCTTGCACACCACTACTGACGCTTCTTATGTTCAGCTTTTCTCTCAAGATACTTACACTCTGACGGGTATGCACATTTACATTACACATCCAGCGGAGAATACTGGCTTCATTCCTTGCGAGCTTACGCATGTCCTCAGCAGTCACAGCCCATGTTTCACTGCCATGTAGCATGGCTGTTCGTACACATGCGTCATACAGTCTGCCTTTTACCCTGAGTGAGAGTCCCTTTGTCGCCAGCAGAGGTAAGAGCTCTCTAAACTTGGCCCAGGCTATTCTTATTCTAGCAGTTACACTTTCAGCGCACCCACCCCCACTACTAACTTGGTCACCCAGATAGCGGAAGCTATCAACTACCTCTAGTTTTTCTCCCTGGAATGAGATAGAAGTTGTTTCCTGTTTGTTTACAGTGTTTATTGCACCTGAACATCTGCCACATACAAAAACTAACTTTGTAGTTATTCTGCCTTTGATATTGCTGCACCTCTTATGTGTCCATAGCTTGCACCGGGTAATCTTATAGAGTTACTACCTACTCCTTTACTGCATACTGAGCAGGGCCATCTACCTGAAGGGGTTTGTGTTTTATCTACCTTTCTACTTATTAGGATTTTGGTTTTTGCTAGGTTGACTCTAAGGCCCTTCGGTTCTAGTCCTTGCTTCCACACCTTAAACTTCTCCTCTAGTTCTGATAGTGACTGCGCAATTAGTGCAAGGTCATCAGCATAGAGGAGCTCCCAGGGGCAACCTGTCTTGAATTCCTCTGTGATCGCCTGGAGGACTATGATAAATAGGAGGGGGATGAGGACGGAACCTTGGTGGACCCCTACCTCTACCCGGAATTCATTACTGTACTCATTTCCAACCTTCACCTTACTGACAGCATCTCTGTACATGGCTCGCACAGCTCTCACTAACCATTCTTCTATCCCAAGTTTCCTCATTGACCACCAGATAAGGGATCGGGGGACCCTGTCAAAGGCTTTCTCCATGTCAATGAAGGCCAGGTACAGAGGTTTATCCTTGGCTAGATATTTCTCCTGCAGCTGTCTAGATATTTCTCCTGCAGCTGTCTCACTAGAAATATGGCATCAGTGGTGCTTTTACCTGGCACGAACCCAAACTGCATCTCATCTAAATTGATTTGCTCCCTAATTAGTTGGGCTATGACCCTCTCCGTAACTTTCATAACCTGATCTAACAGCTTGATGCCTCTGTAATTATTAGTATCTAAAGCGTCACCTTTACCTTTGTAGCAGTTTACTATGGTGCTGCTACACCAGTCATTGGGTATGACTCCTTCTTGTATCACCTGGTTCGTAATACGG
This sequence comes from Octopus bimaculoides, assembly GCF_046866305.1. Lineage (NCBI taxonomy): Eukaryota > Metazoa > Mollusca > Cephalopoda > Octopoda > Octopodidae > Octopus > Octopus bimaculoides. Next base: position 14,388,197 of record NC_142935.1, read on the forward strand.
GTGACTAGGCTGTAGCCAACACTGCCAGATATTTTGAGCATCTCTGCAGTGATTCCTGATGGGCCGGGGGCTTTCCCTGTCTTCATACTCTTAATTGCTTTATCTACCCTGGTACTGTCAACTCGGATAGCTGGTCCCTCTGCTGGGTCGACATACGGCAGGCTCTCTTTCTCCCATTCATTCTCTTTATTAAGCAATCTATCGTAGTGGCATCTCCAGACCTCTTTCTTTGCAGCCTCATTTAGTGCAAGCGTACCATCATCCATGCGAACATATTTCTCTCCTACAACATCACTATTCTCTCTCCTACACTGTCTTGCAACACGAAATACCTCGAGTCTTTGGTCCTCACGGCACAGAACATTGGCAAATCTTTTCTTATCTGCTTCCCCTCTGGCTAAATAAACCTGTCGCCTAGCTTCCCTTCTGGCAGATTGGTACAATTCCCTGCTACCACCGTTCTTCCAGTCCTTCCAAGCCTGTTTCTTTTGTCTAATAGCCCCGTCTACATCCTTGTTCCACCACCACGTTACTTTATATATATATATATATATGTATATATATAAAGAATATGGGTAGCTAATTCATAATTTTACAACCTAAAAGCAGAAATATATGTCGCTAAAATGAACATAGGGCACTAATCAGCACCAGTATTGCTAGAAATAAGAGTCAAAACAACTCAATAGCAACAGAAGCACTACCTTAATGAGTTAACAAAAGAGACACACACACACACACACATATATATATATATATATATATATATATATATATATATATAGTAAATCCCAAAAAAACAACGTGAGGACATGGTACATGTAAAGTATTAGCAAATGCTCAGGGAAGGAAAGAAATATGGTTTAATATTTTGAGCAATGCTCTTCTTCAGAAACAGGAAAGTCCAACAGAAAAGAAGATGGAGGAAGAAAATTGCCAACCAGTCTTCATAGAGAACAGTGAGCTGCACAGGCAGTTAGGACCCATCAAGCCAAGTGAAATCATAGTCATAGTGGATACTGGAGTCACGCAAATGGCACCTGTGCCAGTAGCACATAAAAGCACCCACTACACTCTCGGAGTGGTTGGTGTTAGGAAGACAATGGAATCTGGTGTGGCTCCTGTCCTTGCCAACTCTTGTCAAACTGTCCAACCCATGCTAGCATGGAAGGAAGGCATTAAATGATGATGATTCCTCCCTTCTTACACCCACATTATGCCAGCGTAATGAGGGTGTAAGAAAAAGAGAGGACAAAAAGAAATTTCCATCGTCTTCTGAGACAGACCAAAGCCATCAACAATGAAGACTTAATATAAAATTGACTTTATTTCTAAAGTCTATTATTTATGTTCACCCATTGTTTTCCTATTGTTTAGCAATACATTGTTTATATTAAAATTCATTACTTTATAATATTTTTTTCGTTTTGGGCAATAGATTAATGATTGTTATAGCAAAATATAAACTTCTTTTCATGAGGTAGTTTGTGTGTGTGTGTGAGAGAGAGAGAGGGGAGAGAAAGAAAATAAAATCAATTGAATCAACATCAAAAGGATGAAAGGCAAAGTTAACATTGGCAGAAATCTTAAGTTGGAATATAGATTTCTGCCAATTCACCAATCTGGTCATGCAAAATAAATAATTTTATTTCTTACGTTAATGGAAGCCCAGCAAATGCTGTAATTTGTCATATATTTATGAGCAAACAATTTATTTTCCTTTTCCAGTTTGAAAAATGTGCAGCAATTGTATTTCCTAATTTAATTTCACTTTATTTCAAAGACATCAGCAGTTTTTATATCAGCATGGCCACATGCTGAATATCATAAAATGGATTTTGGCTAGTTATGCATATGTCTAGGGACATTTTGAACAGATTGGAGTATAGTTGACTGAACTGAGCCAGTGTATTACTGGTAATTATTTTAATAGCTCCAGTGTTATGTAAAGCAAAAATCAATACTGGTATTGTTTAAACTAATTGAATCCAATGCTAATTTACCAGCTCATAATACTAGTTACATTTATTTCTTACACTGGCATAAAGCCACAGATTTTCAGAGATGGGTGTATAGTCAATTATAGTGATGTTAGTACTCAGCTAGTATTTGTTTTATTAATCCAAGAATGATGAAAGAGAAAACTGAAGATTTGGATCATTCCTCCATATTGTCCACCTTTCATAAACCAGAATGTTTTTTTCTATACTCCTTACTCTTTTACTTGTTTCAGTCATTTGACTGCGGCCATGCTGGAGCACTGCCTTTAGTCGAGCAAATCAACCCCAAGACTTATTAACTATAGTATAATTTCATCTTAAAGAAAATTGCTGATAAGCATTTCTAATATTCATATATGATCATAAATCTTTAATAATATATCATCTCCAGAATGAATGATATAAAATTACAGATGTGTGACTATTTTGCCTTACTGAGATTTGAACCCACAACATAGAGAAATGGACCTAAAAAACTAACAGACATTTAGCCTAGATTTCTTTGATTTCTGTTTCACCACTGCTCTTGATTGGCATAAAGCCATGGTTTTATAGAAGATAAGCTATTCACGCTTCATACTTATTTTATCGACCAGAGAGCAATATTAATTGAAATTGATTCCAGCAGACCGGAATACAGAAGAACATTTTGTCCAGCACTTATCATCTCAACTACTACAATGCTCTTCTTTGCCAAATAATAGTAAAAATATTAATAATGGTAATATAAACAAACTAATTCAAATTTATAACAGCTACATTAACAAATTAAATAAAATATATAATGGAAATATAAATTAAATAGACATAGCTGTGTGGTTAAAAAGCTTGCTTTGCAACCATATGGCCTCGGGTTCACTCCAACTGTACAGTACCTTGGAGTAGGTGTCTTCTACTATAACCCAAGACATATGCCTTGTGAAGGTATTTGGTAGACAGCGGAAGCCTGTCATGTATGTGTGTGTGTCTCACTGCTTAACAACTGGTGATGGTTTGTTTACATTCTCAGTTCAGCAAAAGAGCCTAGTAGAATAAGTAACAGACTTAAATATAGGTACTGGAGTTGATTTACTTGATGCCCCAGCATGACCATAGACCAGTGACTGAAACAAGTAAAAGAATATACGAACAAATATATTTGTAATAGTAACTAATAAAATATGTAATGGTAATAGAAATTGATTATCATCATCATCATTGTTTAACGTCCGCTTTCCATGCTGGCATGGGTTGGACAATTTGACTGAGGACTGGTGAACCAGAGGCTGCACCAGGCTCAATCTGATCTGGCAAAGTTTCTACAGCTGGATGCCCTTCCTAACGCCAACCACTCCGAGAGTGAAGTGGATGCTTTTTACGTGCCACTGGCATGAGGCCAGTCAGGTGGTTCTGGCAATGACCACACTCAAAAGGTGTTTTTACATGCTACCTGCTCAGGAGCCAGTCCGGCGGTACTGGCAACGACCATGCTCGAATGTTTGTTTTTCACGTGCCACTGGCACATGTGCTGGTAAAGCGATGTTGGCAACGATCATGCTCGAATGGTGTTTTCATGTCACCGGCACAAGAGCCAATCCGTGGCCCTGGCAATGATCATGCTTGGATGTGCTTTTAACGTTCCACTGGCACGAGTGCCAATCAGGTGATACTGTCAATGGCCACGTCAGTGATTTAGGTTTATTTATACTTGCCTCAATAGGTCTTCGTAAGCATAGTTCATTGTCCAATGTATGAGCGGTACGCATAAGTGGGCCAGTTACATCCCATGTTCGGATGTGCTTTTAACGTTCCACTGGCAAGAGTGCCAATCAAGTGGTACTGTCATCGGCCACGTCAGCAATTTTGATTTTGATTTCACTTGCCTCAATAGGTCTTCACAAGCAAGGTTTATTGTCCAATGACTGAGGAGTCTTCATAAATGGGTTGGTTACACCCACTGGTATAGGCCATGGGTTAGGGTCTCACTTGGTTTGTTGGGTCTTCTCAAGCAAAGCATATCTCCAAAGGTCCCGGTCGCTAGTCATTGCCTCGGTATCTTTTCTACTCTAGGCACAAGGCCCAAAATTTTTGGGGTGGGAACCAGTCGATTAGATTGACCCCAGTACACAACTGGTACTTAATTTATCGACCCCGAAAGGATGAAAGGCAAAGTTGACCTCAGCAGAATTTGAATTCAGAACGTAAAGACAGACAAAATACCACTTAGCATTTGACCCAGCATGCTAACGTTTCTGCCAGCTCCCCACCTTTTTAAATTAAATATATTAAATGCACTTCTTACCACACAGTTTCTATGCTAATATAATAAAGTACTAATAAATTATTAGTCATTTTAATCAACTGCACACCCCTCCACCAAATTTCTCACCTTGTGGCAATGTTGAAAATCAATTCTGTCACCTTCTGAATATGGATATTTTCACTTGAAATAGTAAATTATCAAATGTTTTTAAGGTATAAGTGTAATCTTTATTTCTATTTCTATTTAACTCTTTTTGTTACCATACTTTTGTTGAAATACACTGGCATCATTTCAGTTAATTTTAGAAAAGGGGCAAGTTTAATGAAATAACTGTTATTAAGCTGGTGTTTGAAACATAAACCAACCTGAAATTTTGATGGAATATTTTAATTTAAATCACTTTAAAGCAAGAAGTTTGTATCATAAACCCAGGAGCTGTCTCAGGGAGGTTGGTATCAAAAGGTTTAATATGCTTCTGACTGCAATACCATACTTTTCTAAATCATTGGCTTTATAAAAATATCATATTAAATATGTAAATGTATTGGCGGAATTGGCACAGTGATGGACAAAAATGCCCTGTGTTGCTTAATCGCATATTTTTTTGTTCAAATACCACAAAGATTGACTATTTTTTTACCTTTCTAGGATCAATAAGATGAATACAAGTTGAGAACTGATTCAATCGAATTGATCATACACATTCTTTGAATTTGATACTTTGTTCCTAGTCCTCAGTCAAATCGTCCAACCCATGCTAGCATGGAAAGCAGATGTTAAACGATGATGATGATGATGATTAGAAATGAAATTTAACTAATTTAAGATATAATGTATAATAGTGATTTTGACTCATTAATTAACGAATAATATGTAGACAGTTGCATACAGAAGTGCCGATCACTTAAAGTGGATGGAATTTGTGGAAGAGGAAGACCTAGGAAGACATGGGACGAAATATTGGAGGTTGATCTCAAGACACTGATCCTTATGAAGGAGATGACAAAGGATTATCTGGTACCTTGCTGTATTCAAGAAGACCCATCCACCACAGCAGAATTGATACTGATGCTGGTGCCACATAAAAAGTACCTAGTACACTCTGTGGAGTGGTTGGCATTAGGAAGGGCATCCGTGTGTAGAAACCATGCCAGAACAGACAATGGAGCTTGGTGTGGCCTCTGGCCTTACCAGCTCTTGGCAAACTGTCCAACCCGTGCCAGCATGGAAAACAAACATTAAATGATGATGATGATGCAATTTTTATCTTCAGCCTTAGGACACATAAGACTGATTGCCTGGTTTCCATGGCTATAAGTAACAAAGATCACAGCATTTTCCTGAACAGGATGCCAGTCTGTTGCAGGGTTCATGGCCAGTAACTGTGAGGGAAAGGGATAAGTCAATTACATTGACCCCAATACTTGACTGCTACTTCAGGGATGAAAAGCAAAGTTGACCTCAGAGAGATTTGAACTCAGTATGAAAAGCGTTGGAAGAAACACTGCAAAGCATTCTTGTCCAATATGCAAATGATTTTGTCAGCTTTACTACATTACATGTAACGACACAAACACAATGCCACATGATATTTAATTAAGAACCTTTGCATTTTGAGTGCACATATTGCCATGGTCAACTTTGTTTTCCATGATTTCAAGGTTAATAAAATGAAGTAAAGAAATGTGATTAATTTAGTTAACCATACTCTCCCTCGAAATGTAAAGTCTTGTACAAATATTAAAAATCAAAGCTAATTAAATTAAAATCTAATTAATATACAATAGCAACTAATTAATTAACATATAATAACAATTGAATGACAAGACAATAGAGTTATTCCCATACAAATGTGTCCAGTTGTACATTCACTCATCTGTGTATAAATAATTATGGAGCAGATAGCTCTACAATAATTACTCCACATGTGATATCAAATATTTTTTTTGTTGGCTGGCATTGACCCGTTTCTCTGCTAAGCTGTTGAAAATTATTATACATTGACATTAACAGAAGTGACAGAAGCAGACAGGCTTGCTGCAATAGCAACAGCTACAATACTATCAACAAGAAAAACAGTAATAACAAGCATGCTGGAGAATGGAATATTGAAGGTAATAATATTTTTTTTTGGCTTCTTTAAAAACCTGCTATGAACAAAATGTAACACTTATATATATAACAAGCTATTCTATTAAGAGTAACAGACATCTGTCTAGAAAATGACTTTGTTATGTGTAATTAAGTATATGGTTCTGTTAGATGCTAGATGTCAGTAATAATATGCTACTTAAGAAATTCAGCATAACTTTATAATCCAATAAAACTTTTATGTATGTGTCATTTTCCCTTTCCTTATTCATCCAGTATCAGATTGATCTTTACTATTTCCATCATTATTTGTCACATTTTAGTTGCTTTCTCACTCCCTTTCTTTATATATATATATATATATATATATATATATATATATATATATATATATATATATATATATATATATATATATATATATATATATATATATATATATATATATATATATATATATTACACATACATATGTTTCTATGTATAAATTTCTAAGTCAAATTTCTTTCCTACCTTACACACACATACATTTGAGTACTCTGAGATATTTTTAAATGGAAATAAAGTAATGAACACACACACACACACACACACGCACACAATTGATAGTGGAGGTGGGTGACTGAAAGCATAGTAGCCAGAGAAAGAAGAGGTTGGAAGAAGTCAAAGTAGCTATTGCCTGTACTAGCAACGAATGATCTCTCCCTCAAAGTGAAGTGGTGGGGAATTATGTGATACATGAGCATGAGGTTAGATGCTGCATGGCACTGAAACATGGGTCTTGAATGCAGAGGATTTGAAAAGACAAGAAAGAAATGAAACAAGCATACTTCACTGAATGTATAATATTAAGATACATGAATGACGGAATACAAATGAGCTTTGAAAAAAACTGAACATAAGAGGAATCATATGTAGTGTGCTGGTACAGGCATGTGATGCAACTGGAAGATAATAGCTGTATAAAGAAGTGCCACATGTTCAAAATGAATGGAATCTGTGGAAGATGGAAACTGAGAAAAACTATGGATGAAGTAATGGAGATTGAGTTCAAGATGTTGCATCTCACAAATAAGATGACAAAGGACCATGTTGATTGTGGATATTCAATGCTGGAGAAGACCCAACTACATGTGCAAGCATGGAAAATGGAATATCAAAATTGATTGTAGTGATAGAGCCTAAAAGGCATTATATATATATATATATATATATATATATATATATATATATATATATATATATATATATATATATATATATATATCTTTTACTCGTTTCAGTCATTAGACTGTGACCATGCTGAGGCACCACCTCAAAAGATTTTAGTTAAATGAATCAACTCCAGCACTTATATTATCACTCCCTTTGGAGCTAAGTTACAGGGATGTTAACACACCAACACCAGTTGTCAAGTGATGGTAGGGGACAAATACAGACCCCCCCACACACACACACATATATATACACACACAACAGGTTTTCTTCAGTTTGCCAACCAAATCCATTTGCAAGGCTTTGATCGGCCTGAGGAGTGTAGAAGACACTAGCCCAAAGTACCATGCAGTGGGACTGAATCTGGAGCCAAGTTGTCGGGAAGTAAACTTCTTATCACACACACCCACACCTGCATCTATATATATATAGTCGTGTAAATGTGTATAAACAACAAATTAGGGATTCATCTCTTAGGAATGTCCCAAGCAGCGAATATCTAGATATTTGGGCAAATGGAAAATTTAAAATATTTCCATTTTACAAAATAAATGATAAAAATTATCAAATATGAGTGGCAAGAGAAAAATACTTTATAAGAATTCTAAATCCGAAACTAAACTGAAAATATTCAACACTTCATATAATAAACAATGGTAAAAGAATACTTACATATTCCCTTTTTACAAAAATATTAGATAAAAATGATTAACAATGAAAGACAAAGGAAGAATACTTTATGAAAACCCTAAGTCCGAAAATAAACTGGTAATAGTTAATACTACCACTACTCCAAGAACAACAACTTTCTCTTTCATACATTATCCAAGAATGTGTTTGAAAAGATAATCGAAAGTGCTTACTCACACTAGAAAGAAACTTCTTCCACAAAGGTTAGTGACATTCTGATAAAAAATCTATAACTGATTTGACATGGTTTGTATGGCTGAATGCCCTTCCTAGCACCAATCACCTCAAGAGTGTAGCGGGTGCCTTTTATGCGTCACTAGCACCAGCTATGACTACGATTTCACTTGGTTTAACAAGTCTTCTCAAGCATAGCAAATCACCAAAGGTCTCGATCACTTGTCATCACCTCCGCCCAACATTCAAAGACCATACTTCACCACTTCGTCCCAGGCCTTCCTGGGTCTCTGTGTTTTTGTTTGTTCCCCCATTACTGCTTGACAACCGGTGTTGGTGTGTTTATGTCCCCGTAGCTTAGCAGTTCAGCAAAAGAGACCAATAGAGTAAGAACCAGGTTTTTAAAAAAGTACTGGGATCGATACGTTTGACTAAAATTTCAAGGTAGTGCTCCAGCATGGCCACAGCCAAATAACTGAAACAAATAAAAGATAAAATCCACCAAAACTATGGGGTGGGGCAAATACAGACACAAAGACACACACATACACACACACACATACTACAAACTTCTACCAAATTCACACAGAAGGCTTTGGCTGACCCAGGGCTATAGTAGAAGACACTTGCTTGAGTTGTCATGGAATTTGGAATAAACCCCAAGTCATGTGGTCACAGAGAGAGCTTCTTAACCACACAGTCATGCAGGTGCCAAGAGAAAGGATAGAGATTCTCTATGGTGTACTTAGCAGATCCAGAGGCAGGCTGTCAGAAAAGGTTTGACCTTCTATGTGGTAGGTACACCAGAGTAATTAGCAGTAAAAGTGCATGCAAAATAAACTCCTTCAAATATTTAAAAGGCTCTCTAGAAGTAACTGATAGCTTTTGTTATAACTAATCCACTGCTATTTAGGTGACCCAATTAGCAGTGGGAATGAGTGTACAGATAGCATAGTAACCTAAGTAAGAACATGGTGGGAAAGTTCAAAGAGTTATTATATCTACTAGCAACAAAAGATATTCTAGTACAAGCATCACATTATCTATCTTTTACTTCAGAGTGGAGGAAAGATTGTATGAGGCTTATGTATGAAGTGGGATGCTGTAAGGTAGCAAGATATGAGCTTGAACTGATAAAAATTTGTGATGATTGCAAAAAAAAAAAAAAAAAAAAAAAAAAATTAAGTGAGCATCGTATGGTCTGTTTGGGTGTGTATTCTTTTCTACTCTAGGCACAAGGCCAAAAATTCTGGGGGGGGGGGGCAGTTGATTAGATCGACCCCAGTATGCAACTGGTACTTAATTTATCAACCCTGAAAAGATGGAAGGCAAAGTCGACCTCGGCAGAATTTGAACTCAGAAGTGACCATGAATGGCAGAGCACAAATGAGGTGAGGGAATAGTTGGATAAATAAGGAATTGGATGTAGTGTATCTTCAAGATGCATCTGTTCCACTCTCATCATTGTGTCTAAAGATGAAACAGTATTTATATGTGTATAATAGGAACAGGCATGGCTGAGTGTTTAAGAAGTTTGCTTCCTGACCATGTGGTTCCAGGTTCGTTCCTACTGCATGGCACCTTGTTTTCCTTTCAGTTGGACCCAGGTCTCTCCAGTCTTCCTGCAGATAACCTCTCTCATACCGGTGGCATAATAAAATTTATTCAGTCCATGCAGTAAATTAGTTTGGTGATAAGAAAAGTATCTAGCAGAAAAACAAAAATCCCGAAAAAGAAAACCTAACCCTAACAACATATGCCAGGCATAGCTGTGTGGTAATAAGTTTGCTTCCCAACCACATGGTTCCGGGTTCAGCCCCACGGCATGGCACCTTGGGCAAGTGTCTTCTACTATAGCATCAGACCGACCAAAGCTTTGTGAGTGGATTTGGTAGATGGAAACTGAAAGAAGCCAGTTGTATATATATATATACATTTATGTGTGTATGTCTTTGTGCCTGTGTTTGTTTCCTGCCACTGCTTGATAACCAGTGTTGGTGTGTTTACATCCCCATAACAGTGGTTCAGCAAAAGAGACCAACAGACTACATACCTGGCTTAAAAAAACTGGCTCTGGCATCAGTTCATTCAGCTAAAAATTCTTCAAGGTGGTGTCCCAACAGGCTTAATGACAGAAACGAGTAAAAGATAAAAGATAAGGAAGTTGGCCAGTTTTTTTCTGTTTCTATATGTACAAGATGACAAGGACCATGATGAATAAACAAGATGCAGTAAGATTCATTCAAACTATGCCTTCATGGGAAGTTGGATGTAAACTGATGAGATGATAATGGTGAAGAGGTTGATTTAAGAGACATCCAATTAAGTCACTCATGCGGTCCTTTTCTTTAAAAATTTGTTTCATTACTTTTTTTTATATTTAAACCTTTGAGCCTGTAACACCAGTTTATCAGTGGATGGTTTATTTTTCTCTATACCATAGCACTGCTCTACTGGTGGAGTGCATCTGGAAGCCAGATATATGGTCAAATAAGGTTCAGGAGGTCAGGGCTCAAAGGGTTAAGTGTCACAGGAGTGAAACAAATGAAACCATGAGGCAGCAGAAAATGAAAAGAAAATTATGGGGAAAAAAAATGAGAAAGGCAAGAGAGGAAACATTTTTCAAAGTGACATTAAAACTGAAATAATTAGAGCGTGTCAAATGATTCTGATATTTGACAATTGTCATTCCTATTTGCCTATTTTGATTCCATCACATGTAACAGGAGCTAAACAAATACAATGTCACCACTTAATAAAAAAAAAGGAAATTTGTGAATGAGTAATTTACACTTAAATCTATGCAATAATTTATTACTTCAACATCATACTGTGTTTTTAAATTCAAAATAAACAAATGAACAAAAAATTATGTAAACACACAAACACACACACATAAATTAACATTTACACCTTAAAATTAAGTGTGGCATTCAAATTCTTCATGAATGGAAAAAAGCGCCAAAGGAAAGTGGAAGCTATTTAAACAGATCATTAATCCATATCAACAAAAATTTAAAAAAAAAAAAAAAAATTCTTTCTACTATAGGCACAAGGCCTAAAATTTTGGTGGTAGAGAACTAGTGAATTACTTTAACCCCAGTGTTCAACTGGTACTTGTTTTATCAACTCCAAATGGAAAAAAGGCAAAGTCAACCTCACTGGAATTTGAACACAGAACATAAAGATGGATGAAATGCCTTTTACCCAGCAAGCTAACAATTCTTCCAGCTCGCTGCCTTTCGAAATAAAGAAAAGAAAATTGTTTTGATTTTCTTTTCCTATCTAACACTGTTTTTGAAAAGCCTGATATTATTTTACTGTTGTCAGTCATTGGACCGTGGCAATTCTGAGTCACTACCTTCAGCCCCATTGCTTGTTTCAGTACAATACTTATTTAAAAAAATTTTTGTGCTGAACCAATAAGTTATTTAGTATAAGGGACACAGCATATGCAACAACACGTAGAGAGATATGTATGAATATATCTAATCTTAAACAACTACTCATTTAACCCATGCTAACGTGAAACAGAAACATTAAATGAATGAATGAACACACACACGTGTGTGTGTACATATACCAACATTATCATAAACATCAACATCTTTTTAATGCAGATTGTATAATCTTGAATACCTTTCCTGTCACCTGTTTCCAAGCAAGGTAATATTTCTCCATGGTGAGACATGTTTTCATAGATGATTTCAAATGAAGGACAGTGCTTGTATGACAGTGATCCTCACTTTACAACAACAGTGTGGTGTCAAGAAAAGGACACACACACACATGGGATTCAGGGAAGTTATCTAAATTCCATTCACAAGGTATTGGTCAAGCTGAGGCTGTAGTAGAAGACACTCGGTCAAAGTACTGTGCAATGCAACTGATTCTGGAACAAAGTGGTTGTCAAGCCAACTTCTTAACTACATAGTAATGATATCAACTTGAAATTACTCAAGTGAAATAATTTAGGTCCACAATTAAAAATTATTCAACAAACGACCTATCTCTACTATGGCAACAATAATATCCCATTAGGCTTGAGAAGATAAATCCTTCTGAAAACAATGTTGTTTCTTTTTTTCTGAATTGTTTTGTTATCATTCTGAACTGTTGTGTCATCAACTAACCAAAATGGGTAACTAGCTAGCTAGCTAGCTACTTTACCAGTAAACTAACCAATTAACTTCTCCTCTATGTCCTACCATATGTAATGAAATATTTTTATAATATATATCTATATACTCACTCCTTGCACCAACTAATTCTTCTCTATCTACTGCTTCTATTTAAACTAATATCAACATCAAAACCTTTTTCTTTTATACAGATAGTATCTTCAACTTACTAAATAACACAGCAAAATGCGACAAGACGCTCTTCTAAAGGTAGTGTCCATTATAAACTTATTCAGAAGTTTACTTTATTATTTTAAATGCTTTCTTCAAGTCTTAAAATTAACCTCATATCTTATACATTTGCTATAATTTTATATTACATTCTCTTCTTTCTAATTAATCTATTTTAGTTGTCTTCTTCTTAAAAAAAAAAAAAAAAAAAAAAAAAAACAACAACAACCGAAAGACAAAAAAAACAACATTCATAACCAGCTATTATGTACATTATGAAATTTCATCAATACATGGTACTGAGTTGGTAACAAATTTCATTACAGGCAGGTCAACCCCCTCTACAACATTTTTTCTGCTCCCTTTTCTTTACATTGCTTACATCTTTATTTATTTCCACATTTTACTTGAATGTTGTTCAACAAAAAAGAGATTGTTCCTGCTACAGAACAGCTTTGTTTTATAAATCAACACTGAATTACAATTCATGTAAATACTTTCTGCCAAATTAAATGTTTCTGCCCTCTTCTTTTTCCGAGCATCTCTAATCAAGCTGTTACATAAAATATTCTTTATCTTCTATATCTTTCTCCTGCAAGTTCTCTGTTTTCTTTACTGTATTCAGTCATGTCTCTGCTTAAATAATCATGTGAGGAGCATCATGTCATCATTATCATTATTTTAACATCTGGTTTTCTAAGCTGACATGTATATGATATTGTCATTCTCTTTACATTAGTGAGAATGTGTAAGTATATTTCTTTTGTTCTGTTAATTTTTTCTACAGCTGTTTTCCATGCTAGCATGGATTAGGTGAATATATAATTGAGGCATTGTTTGAAAACCAGATGGCCTTCTCGTTGCTAACACTATTTTTACAAGTAAAGGATCTCTTGTTCTATAAGTCTTCAAATGCAGAAAGAAAGTGAAAGATGTTGGGGCATCTTCAGTCAGCTCCAGGCCTGGGGATGTTGTTGCTGGAGCTACCGTTGGTGCTTTTATCATTATGAGGCATGGGTCTGGCAATATCGCTTTGGCTGTTGTCATTGTGGTGGTCATTCCTGGCCATGACATTGGTACTACTGTCGCCAATAGTGATGTAGGTGCCGTCATTGATAATATTGGGAGTGGAGCTGGTAGCCTCGCTTGTGCTGCTGGTGTTGGCATGGTCATTATCTACAGCCATAGTGCTGGTGCTACGGCCCCTGCTTCCATTTCAAACACTACCCATTGCAAGCACGGGACTCCCCATTCTCGAAAGGTCCTTGCAAACTAAAAACAACCCAAGGGCAAATTTCCCTGTTCCCCCTCTTTTGGCCCAGATGTACTGGTCTAAGGGAGATAATCTGTCCTTGTCAACCTGGGGTGTTTAATCTTTGGTACTTACTAACCAACTGACTGGAATGGATTCCTGCCTCCCACAGATGAAGAGTTACATTTCTCTTCAGCTTCAGAGTCTGACAAGCCATCCACGGGGCTAAGTCCTTTGTGTCTGATTACTCTATGACCAGACATAGACTTAACTACAGGTAAATGGAGTGACCAAAGCCTGTGAGTGAACTTGGTAGATTGAAACTGAAAGCAGTCCATCATATGCACGTGGGATTACAATGCAGGGAATTAAGAGGCCAGAAATTAGGGCTGGCAAAGTCATAGAAATTTTATGACAATCTCTTCTGAATCTTTCTGGAGGTATGGTGAGGAGTCAAATCCTGCTGCTACACATGACCTTCCATCAGCAACCTTCTCCAGCCAAGGACTGACCAGTTTCCAGCAGCTTCACATAGCTATCTGAATTGAGCCTAAGGATCTGTTCAAAGATGTAGGGATGAATTCCAGCATGTGGATGCAGTTAGAATGCCTGCTGTCTCCCTTTCTGCTGGCTATGGTTTCATAGCCTCCATTGCAGTTGTCCACATGACACCTTACAGCATTTGTAGGGCATTGAGCAGCAATCATGATGCTGGAATTTTGATACCTGGCACAACTCTTTTCTAATATTCTAAAATCATTTTTATACTCTCCAATGTCTTTCACTTTCACTGACACACCAAAATGTTCCTAAAAAAAGGAGACAATTGTGAAATTTAGCCTGAACACCTCCCTCTCTCTTTCTCTCATATATATGTGTGTGTGTATGTGTACACACACATACAGGTGTATATAATATTTTGAAGACATCAGCAGATCAGATGTGAATATATAAATTACAAAATATCCACACCATTGTCAGACAACTTATTTTCAATAAACAAAGCTGTAATGGTATCACTAATTCTAAACAGATCAGAGAAAAATATTTTAAGTCTAACAGTCTGTGATTGCCTTTCTGGCATTACTCCCATGACTATTTTAAAGACATTTCATATAAAAAAAACTCATTAAATAGTCATACATTATCATTTTTTTTAACGACTGATTCTGTGACAAAGCTTTCACTCAAATTTCAGGATATTAAAATGTCTTTCTAGTTGATCCATAACTATCTAATTTGAATTAACAATTGGTTGTTCGGTGACTTTTGCTCCATGACCTACAATGTCAATCATATTAATTGCTATTATTTAGTAAAATAAATTTTATTTTATTTTATCTCTCAATGTCTAGCGTGTCTATAATTTTTTTTAAAGCAGTTATAGTGCTCTAAAATAATATTTATAATCATCTTCCATACATTATTTTCCATAACTTTTCTGGTTCACACAATCAGGTCACAGTTCTACATAGCTGATGTTGAGATGTGAGGGTAGAGCGAGAAGTGTTGCCTCAGTATGAAAGGACCAGTTCTGAGCATACACCTGTGAAAAATTAAAGAAGGGCTCTTGCCCTGTTGATCAGGCCCGTGGCTTTTGGGAGTTTTACATTGTTTAATTTTAATTGTTATTTATTGTTTACATACTGAAAACCCTTTATCTTGTCTTGTCTTGTCTCATCTTTTATGTTGCTGCATGTCCTTTAATGTTGTTTTATGTAAGCCCTTGTGGCTAATAAAAGAATTATCATCAACATCATAAAGACAGGGCAAATGGCTGTAGTGAAGCAGTGATGCTGGTGGTGTTGCTTAGTGCTTCCCAAACATTTTTTCTGGGACCATTATATGCTTTTCCAAAAATCACGGAGCCCATACCTGTATTGTACAGACAGCCAATACCACCCTAATTTTAGCAAGACATTAAATGAGAAAAATTATTTTAAAGAAAGAATTCATACATACATTTGTCATATTATAAATTTTGTCTCATAACAGCCAATTTATGTTACTGAATGGTTTCATGCTCTAGAGCTTTCAGTTACGGGGAGGTAAATTAGATATGCTAAAGGTAAAAACAGGTTGATAAATTTTGGATGATAACCTATACCAAAGAGAAGAAAAAGGATTAGAGGTAAAAGAAAAAGGGGAAAAAAATGAATGATACTGAATTAAAGATGTCTGTTTACATGACAGACCCCACCACCCAGAGACTAAATTCAGTATTGTACATATTCTTCTATTTCTTTCACCTCTCTTAAATCGTTTCCCTCCCCACCATCTTTAATAAAAGGGTATCATCCAAAATGTCAGATTCTCTGTTTCTTTCTTTGGCCTATCATTATTATTTTCTTTTACTTTATATTATTTTGCTTTCCAGGCACATGCTTTCACCTATTTTATTCCATCTATTATTTGTTTATTTGTCATCTCTTTGTCTCATAATCTTACTTGTGTTATTTTTATCTGTGTATAACCTTATGCCCACACAGAACAAATCACTAGTACTTCACAAATTGACCATAACAACTATATATACGTTCATACATATAATACAGATACATACTCCCACCTGTGTGCATGTATGTGTTAATGTTTGCATTCTACATCTTTGTATGAAACTGTTTAAGCACAACAGTGATATTATGCCAACATACCCTGTTAACAAATTGTGATGTGGTTCTGTGCCTTCGAGGACAAGTAGGATAAAAAAACAAAGTCACTTACTTGGAAGACATATAAGGGCTAGCAACTGAAAGGGCATATAGCATCAAAATAGCCCCTCAGGAATAAATCTTTGTTCAACTCATACTTTCATGGAAAAATTAACATAAAACAAACAAATGAACAAAATGAATGTGTGTGTGTGTGTGTGTGTGTGTGTTTATGTGTGTGTGTATATATATATATATATATATATATATATATATAAGTATATAAATACATACCCCCACCCACATATATGGTGCGCTGTATACAGTTTTGTACAAGACATGTGTAGAGTTTATTCAAGTGTTTATTCAATGTGTTTATAAACAAAGATTGCATATCTGAACCACAGTTTCCTTCAGTTACCCTTTTGGTCTACCATACACATGAATGAACTGAGAAGAAAATAATCTGCTAGTGTTTACAATCAATCAAGAGGTCAGTTAAACTAGGAGCAGGAACTGTAATCCCTGTTTATCTTACATTCTCACACACACTATCTCTCTTTCTCTCTCTCTCTCTATCATATACACATTGGAAATTATATGCTATACTTTGCACGATGTTTCAGTCCAAGCCAGATATTGTCAAGCAAATGAGGAAAAAAGTGATGTATGTTTTTTTGAATATATATGGAAGTGAAGCAATGTTAAAGTTTGATATATGGCAGTTTTGGTCCTTATTTGGGGAGGGAAACTAGCCAGGTTAGAATAAATATAATTTCAATATAAACAAGTATGAGGAAGACATAATAAAAAAGGTCCTAAAAGAAAAACATCAGTATATGAGTCTAAGTTAATGACAAATATTCAAACATGCTTGGGGAAAATCACATTTTCTGGCTGAAGGGAAGTAACTGTTAATTGTTGTTAATAATAATAATGATTATTTCTTCATTTTCCACAAGGGGCTAAACATAGAGGGGACAAACAAGGACAGACAAAGGGATTAAGTCGATTACATCGACCCCAGTGCATAACTGGTACTTATTTAATTGACCCTGAAAGGTAATGTGGGCAGAATAAGGATTAGAAAGTAGAAGAAATAGCAAGGACGAAAAAAATGTATTAATTTGTGGGTTAATGAGGGTAATGCAATGATTGTAATGAGTATTTATAAGAGGTATGGTGCTGTATTGGAAGTGAGGATTTCTTTGAAGAACATAATCATAAAAATCTGTAAACATAATGTATGTTTTATCGTTTATTTGTTTCAGTCACTGGCTACGCTGGGGCACTGCCTTGAAGGGTTTTTGCTTGAACAAATCAACCCAAAATCTGTTTTTCATTTCTTTTTGGTCTAGTGCTAATTCTTATATCTTTATTGCTCACAAGGGGCTAAACATAGAGGGGACAAACAAGGATAGACAAAGGGATTAAGTCAATTACATCAACCCCAGTGCGTAACTGCTACTTAATTTATAGACTCTGAAAGGATGAAAAGCAAAGTCGACTTTGGTGGAATTTGAACTCAGAACGTAACAGCAGACAAAATACCGTTAAGCATTTCGCCCAGGGTGCTAATGTTTCTGCCAGCTCACCACCTTCTAGTGCTAACTCTATCAGTTACTATTGCCAAACCACTAAATTATAAATGTGAACTAACATCAGTTGTCAAGCAATGTGTATGTGTGTGTGTGTGTGTGTGTGACACAGGCAGGCACTAAGACTCACACAAATAGATACACATACATATACAAGACTACCACAGTTTCCATTGGTTATAGTTGAAGAGACTTGCCTGAAAAGCTGTGCAGTGGGCCTGAACCTGAAACCATGTGGGTTGCAAAGCGAGCTTCTTAACCACACAGCCACATCTACACCTATGTGTGGTTATGGTCAATCCACATTACTCTGTAAAGAGCATAGGACCAGTTTCCTGGTTTCTCTGGTGAATATATCCCTCCCTGGATGGGATGCCAGTCCATTGCTGGATTACTCACTTCCACCAGCTGAGTGGACTGGAGCAGCATGAAATGAAGTGTTTTACTCAAGAACACAAAGCATCGTCCAGTCCAGGAATTGAAACCATTATTTTCTGACCATGAGTCCAACATCCTAACCACTAAATGATGCACCTCCACTACACTATGAGTGTTTTAGATATATTAAGTTTATGTTAATTTAGCAGAGTTGGTAAAATATTAGAATATTAAAATGAGTTCAATTCAGATAAAAGTCTGATAAAATAGACTTGAGATGCTAGTTGCACTTAATCAGATAATAAATCTAGTGTTTAAAAGTGAAATGAAATGCTAATGATTTTTTAAGTACTTTTGTGAATTGTTTTTCAGAGTTATTCAAAGGAAATAAAGATTGGAAGATAAGCGACTTAAATTGTTAGGAGTTTCAAAGGTAGCAAGCTGAAAGAATCATAAAAATGTTGGAAAAAATGTTTTGCTGTATTTCTTCTGGTTGTTCACATTCAGGATTCAAATCCTACCAAAGTCAGCTATGCTTTTTATCCCCTGGGAATGAAAAGTATAGTTGTATCAGTCCAGTGGTGGGTTTGATCTCATTGAATAATCTCATTTCCACAAAACTGCAGGCCTTGTTGCCTAACTTAGAAATCATGATTAGGGATTTGAGGAATTTCAGGAAAGTAAAAAACAAAAAAACAAAAACAAAACAAAAGTAAAATAATAGAAATTAAACAAAAGTTTAAGAGAGAAGAAAGAGTAAATTTTATGAATAGAATCAAAGTCAATATCGACATTGGAAAAATGTTCTTAATGGAGAAAATGTCTGCTCGAAAGAATTAAATAATTCAATGAGACAAAAAAGTATTGACACAAACAGCCGAGCAATGAAGAAAGGCTTATCTGCATGTATAGATCCAATGCTCTAATTTAGATCCTCAATCACTACTTCAATTGAACTGCAATATTTCAGGGAGAGTAGTAGTGTTGACTGGTATTTGCCACTTAAATTACTGTATCTACTTGTGTATAAGTCACACCTCTAATTCAGTAGTGAATCTTGGTACAATTTTTTGTTTTTTTTGCCTCATGTATATGTCATACTGCAGTTTTTTTTCCCTCCAGTTAAAATCAAATATAAAACAGTGCGACTTACATGAACAAATTGTTCCAGTGTGGTCGCAGTCTAATGATTGAAACAAATAAAAGATAAAAAGAAATATCAAAGCCTTCATCATCATCATCATCATCATCGTTTAATGTCTGCTTTCCATGCTAGCATGGGTTGGACGATTTGACTGAGGACTGGTGAACCAGATGGCTACACCAGGCTCCAATCTGATTTGGCAGAGTTTCTACAGCTAGATGCCCTTCCTAATGCCAACCACTCCGAGAGTGTAGTGGGTGCTTTTACATGCCATGAAGGCCAGTCAGGCGGTAATGGCAACAGCCACGCTCAAAATGGTGTATTTTACGTGCCACCTGCACAGTCCAGCGGCACTGGCAATGATCTCGCTCGAACGACTTTTCATGTGCCACTGGCACAAGTGCCAGGAAGGCGATGCTGGTGATGATCATGCTTGAACGGTGCTCTTAGCGCTCCACTGGTACTGGTGCCATCACAATTTCAGTAAATATTCTCTGACACTGGAGGACATGTTTAGAGAACTCCCTTTGCCCATATTGAACTAAACTGATGAGTATGAAGTGTGTATATTCAATTATATCAACATATCAATAAGTATACACACTGAGGCTGTGAAGCTCTAATTTGTTTTCTGAGGAAAATCCTATTTTATATCATTGGACAACTACTATCATGCTGCTCCATGTAGAGACAACAGAAACTTGGTTTAAGGGAGGAGCTTGTGGACCATTAGGAAGGTCTTATTTACACATTTGTCTTCTTTCCTATTTGATTGAAGCCAAAGAGCAACTACAGCTGAAAGTATGAGTAAATACATGTACAATTTCATTCAACTAAACAAATTATAAAGCTCTATATAACACGAGTCCCATATAATTTATAAGAAGCATATTCTTATGTAAGAAACCTGTACAGATAACACTCGAAGCCTGCTTTTATGAGGCAGGCATGTCTCTTAATAACACTAGTCAGATATTTCTCTTGTATTTCTAACTTGGGATAGTAATATAACTTTCATTGTAATGAGCTGTGCCATGTAATAGCTTAAATACATAGAATCCTGCATAGAACATTAATTTCCAAGTAACCTTATCGCTAATTAATTCAACATACAGAGCTCACTTGAACATTTGGCTATCATCTTAACATACAATAGAAAACAATCCACTGGAGTAAGTGTATCAATATCAATCAATGATTTAATACTGGTGCAATAGTTCATTAAGAAGCAACTGTGTCTACAGTGAAGCTATCCTGTATGAGAGAAAATATTCACAACAAACTTTGCTTGTGGAAGTATCCAAGCATTTTTATCATGGCATCAAAACTCAACATGACTAAAGAGTCCTCAATATGCCATGTTGTCTTCATTTGGCCAGTTTGCTGTGAGCTAAAGAGGGAATAGAAAGAAGGCAGTGACAGAAGATGAAGTAGGGTGAGAGGGAGAAACAATGAAGAGCATGTTTGGAGAAACAGAATAATTGGAGTGATAGGGTGGTAGAAGAGGAAGAAATGGTAGAGACAGTGCAACAAATAGTAATGAAAGAAAGAAAGCAATCTATCTATATATATATAGAGAGAGAGATGGCAGAAAGTGAAGCATATTTGCTATTAGGTTTAACCGGCATAAAAATGGTGGAGATCAGACCAGTTAGATGATTTCAAGTAGCTGAGTGTCCAGGAAATGGGTCCTGTTATGTTGTAGAAGGATGTAAAGTGTATTGCTTTGATTAGACAATGATCCAGTGAGTACAAAGATGAACGATAGATGGGTTAAGGTTGGGTTTGAAGGTGATATGGTGTCAAAGATCAAAGACAAATAAGCAGAGGTAATAAGTGTGTCTTATTGTTATTTAGCCTTAGACCAGAGAAGCATATCTGTTATTCAAGGTATGTGGTAAGGAGTTTCATTTCCTGGAAATGTAGGCAAGTGTCTCCTACAACAGTCCTGAGCCAATCAAAGCCTTATCAGTAGATTTAGTAGATGGAAACTGGAAACTGAAAGAAGCCAGCTGTGTGTGTATGTGTGTGTGTGTCATCATAATCACTTAATATCTGTTTTCCAAGTTGGCATTGGTTGGATGGTTTGAGAGGAGCTGGCAAGACCAGAAGCTGCACCAAGTTCCATTGTCTGTTTTGGCATGGTTTCTACTGTTGAATGCCATGTCTCCTTGCCCTGATATTGTGTTAGTTCTAAGCAAATGCCATTGTCATGAGAGCAGTGTCCTTCATTTCCAATTTCCTGTCTGGTTATGGGTGAATATCATCTTACTTGGAAACAGGCAAGAATTGGTGAAAGGAAGGGAATCCAGTCATCAAATTCCATTCAACCCATGTGAACATAGAAAAATGGACATTAAAGCAATGATGATGATTCCAGCCATGGCCATTCTATTTAATGTATCCTCCTTTCTTGTAAGATGATAGGATGTGATTTAAGGGAGAGTTGGCTACTTTTTCTAGATGTTAAAGTTAGAAAATGTGTCAAGGGAACAGAGATTCCATCACTGACTAATTTGTGAATCTATCAGGAAGACATCAGAAATGCAGTCTCTGTCGGTGTGTGTATATTCTCTTAGTTTTTGTCTTCTTGGACTCACCCACAATGCAGCATGGCAGTACAAATAAGCTCCCGCTAACATAGCTAAGAGGCCTTATCTATCCAATTGTTATACTAATAATCTGACAATAACTAGGGGCCCATCACTCCCAAACTGGTTATGTAATGTGCTCATTCACCATCTTGAGTATTTCTATCTGTGAGTACGATAGCTGAATAGTTGTTGATTCTATACTGGGCTTGTCTGCCCTCTTGACAGGTTTCTGCCCTGCTGGGTTTCTAATGTCTCTTCTCATTAGGGCTAACCTGATGGAAGTTTAGTTACTGACCACTTGACTATGTAACATGATAGCAAGTATCTACATGTGTGTGTGTGTGTGTGTGTGTGTGTGTGTGTGTGTGTTGAGTTTGAGTATGCACACATATATAGAAATACATATCTTTTCTCTTTTGTTTCAGTCATTAGACTGTGGCCATGCTGGGATACCACCTCAAAGGAATTAGTTGAACAAATTGACCCCAGTACTTGTCTTTTAAACCTGGTACTTATTCTGCAAAGTGAACTTCTTAACCACAAATACATATAATGCAGGTGCATGTATGCATGCATGTATATATATATATATATATATATATATATATATATATATATATATATATATATATATATATATATATATATATATATACACACACACACAAACAGAGAAGTGTGTATCTTACACACTGAATTCTACTTCTCTTTCTTTATCTTACTACATAATATACATTTTGTTTTAATCTATACTAATGCAGACTCTCTTTAAAGAGATAGCATGTGTGTGTGTGTGTGTATTTCTGCATGCTTGTACAAATTGTGCAATCATGAGTGAGGTGGGATTTTGTTGGGTCATAATCTATCCTATTGTTATAACATCATATTTTCTTTCCCCTCTATTCCTAATATACCTTTAAGCATTGCGTATGTGTGTGAATGTGTTTGTGATTATGGTGTTTTATTAAGTATCTTTGCTATTCATGTGTACGTTACCCTCTCTCTTTGTATGTAAGTGGTGTGCATTACATATTCACAAATATATATGTATATATATATATATATATATATATATATATATATATATATATATATATATATATATGTATTCAATCACATAAAGGCCTTTACATCTGCAAGTATGTGTAGTGAACTGGTGCATGTCTATATAAGTAAGGATGCAGTATGAATGTAAATCAATAAAATCATTAATTATCAAGATTGCTGCTAGTGTAGACTCAATAGAACTTGTGTGGATAGGAACTTATCATTTCAGAAACAGGAAGTTGATTGAAGGCAGACTTGTTTTTATTAAAGGATTTTATATCATATATATTGATTGAAAGTTGTTACCAAGTTGGCAACCTTACTAGCATAGACAAATAATTAAATAAATATACAAAAACTTTAAAAAATATAAAGTAATACAAAATAATGGTTTTAACAAAAAATGAAATAAACATGGAGAAATTATAGAGAAATTGATCTTGATAATTCAATGATATAAACTGAAATGCATTGTTTTATTAATTAAATTCTGTTGGTAGTGTTTTATGTGAGACCAAGTCTATGCACATATGTATACAGATCATAAACACAATGTTTTTGTATGTGCATATACTAAATATACCATTAGCAAACTAGCATTGTGCAATACAAAATGTGCTTTGTGTGCATATATTTTGTTTTATTTTTCTATTTATGAATCCCTTCAGATTGGGAAAAGAAAAGATCACTTGGCCGACTGTTCACTCTAAGTAGATGTATAGCAGCTTTTCCTTCCTTCTTTGACCAAACCATAAGGGGAGAGAGAGGGGGGAGTAAGGAAGAGAAAGAAAAGATAGAAAAGAGAGGGAGGGAGTGAGAGAAGAATAGAGGCGAGAGTAAGGAAGAGAGACAGAGAGAAGAGAGATATTCATTCATATTTTCATAACATTTTAGCGAATATAAATTGGTATATATAGTAAACATAATATGACTTTCTGAGATCATCTTGCTATATAAAATATGCTACAGTGATTTGGAATAAAGGATATGAGAGGATAACCTATATGGAATTTTTTTTGACATAGTAACTCTTTTTCTCCTGTATAATAAAACCCAAAAGATTTTAACATATAAAACAAGATACTTTGGCATCAAAGTTTGAATAAAGCAGTAAAACAATAAGCAATGAGTAGGCATCTTATAGTGGAATTCCTGGTGTACTGTTTGACATTTAATATTCATGTGACTGATTTTGTCGATAAACCTAAATCTCTCGAGGTGGAATATATTTTATACTAACATTACATTTAATGAGAAAATGTGTTGAAGAAAGTGTTATATTCAGTCTAGCAACTCCAAACATTCTTTACTAAATCACAGCAATAACATTTCTAAGCCACAAACCACTATGTAGTGGTATGTAATCTTAGATCAGACTGAAAGATGAAAAATACAGAAGGAAGAGTTTAGGGTGATAGATACTAACAGCATTATAATCCCCAAGACAATGCAAGGCATAAAGGCTTGTGGTATTTATCTGAGAACTGGTGCCACATAAAAAGCATCCAGCACATCTGTAAAGTGGTGGGCATTAGGAAGAGCATCAAGTCACAGAAACCATGCCAAAACAGATAAGTGAAGTCTGGTGCAGCTTTCTAGATTGCTGGCTCTTGTCAAAGTGTCCAACCCATGCCAGCATGTAAAACAGATATTAAATGATGATAAATGGATCACCTGTGCAACTGCTCACTGTCAATTCAATCAAGAATGCCCTTTGCTTCCTTATGGAGCATAGACCATCAATGACTTTTCTTCATTGTTCTCAACTCTGAGCTGTCTTTTCTGTTTCTCTCCAGTTTGTCCCTGCTTTTTCCCATTCGGATTTTGTTGTACCATGTCATATGTTTTCCTGGAAGAAGGCCTTCCTCTCTTAGGTCTTGTTGGTTTTAAATTGTCATTGACACTTCTGAAACTTTACTTTTTTCTAGATGTGGCTGTTGGCCCTACACAAACCTATTTTTACCTCTGGTTCATATTAGTCTGGCCTCTATCCTTTGACCTGTCCAGTATGACAGGCCCTACCAGGAGCTTGCTCTTCGCTGACATAGCTGTGAGTGTCATTGAAACACACAAGCCCCCACACTGCAGCAAGGACAGGACCTTGTAGTGGAAACTGCTCACAGTGCTTATACCTTAAGACTGCACTGTGCAGAACCTTTCAATATAATAAAGATCCAAAATGTTGATGTTCAAATTGTGTTTTCATAACAATACAGCAAATAGGATATCATCTCCTTTTGGATAAAACACTAATTTTTTTTACATGCAACTTTTCCTGTAAGAATTGAATAGCAAAATATTTAAATGCTTTCACCAGGAAAATAATATTGTTTGCTTACAGTTGAATTATAATATATTTAGTACTTATTTGAGCAAAGTGGACTTTGATATTGAGAGCTAATTGTTAAGGCCATGAGACATGAAGCTCCAATAACATGTTACAAACCAGTAATCACTAAACTAGTTATTTCATTTCACATCAACCCTAAATGATCAGACTTAAGATGAAAAGGGCTCCAGCTTTGGTCATCCCATCTTTTTTGCATGTATATAGGGGACCACATTAGATTCTTTATTTCCAAGGGATTTTTCAAATATTTAATATGGCAGAGTGAATTTGAGGAAGATTTGACTCCTATTTCTGACAGGTTGCATATCTGCATAGAAGCTTCCTTGTTTGCTATTATGTTAATTCAGATTCTGTAGAATAATGAGTAGCAATGAATAACCCCAAGTACTTCATTGGAAACCTCTTGGCCACTAATTTTGTAGGCCAGAGCTGAGAAAGGCTCCTTAAAAGTATAAACATCATCCACAATATTTTGAACTATTCAGTTATTCTGAAAGTATGTTCATCTGAGTTTCCTTAAGTAAAACCATCTTTTAACTTATCTGCAAATAGCACAGTTGGTTGGATGACAGATAATCATCAAGCTAGATATTTTTGTTTACCAGATTAATTGATTTGTAATTCTGAGTTTGAAGCTTGCCAAAATTAACTTTGCTATAAATCCTTAATGAACTGACGAAAATGATGCTCTGTGTGTGGTATTTGTGAATACATGAAGAAACGAAATCAATTAAGGTATCAGAATAATACATAGCTAAACTCTTAGGTTATAACAAAGAACTTTTAGGTTATATTTAGCAAAGACAAGCAGTTTTAGCTTTACTTTCCTACTTTAACAATCAGGTTCTGAAAGATTTTTTTCTTCCATTTTGCTTATGTCAGATATGTTGCCCAGGCAAAGCAAGTCCAGCTTTCAAATCAGCCTTTTTATTTATTACTTAAAGGAGGTATTACATCATTAGAATATGTTCATGCTGTAACAAATCTGTTGTTAGGATTTTCCATATAGTTTTGATTATATTATATTGAATTTTAATATAGGCATTGCTTATTTAAAAAAAAAAATTTATGGTTATTTGTTGGACCTGAAGAAAGGATCACAGTCTAAAGTCTTCAAAGATCTTCTGAGACTAGTGAGATTAATGCTATTAATGTTGTGATGAAACTGTTGGAGGAGGGGGTGGAGTTTTGATCAGATTGAATATTATCTAATATTGAATGAATTTACAAAATAATATTGGCTTCAAATTTTGGAACAAGGCCAGCAGTTTCAGAGGAGGGCCTAAGTTGATTACATCAACCCCAGTGTTTAACTGGTACTTATTTTATTGACCTCAAAAGGATGAAAAGCAAAGTTGACTTTGGTGGAATTTGAATTCAGAACATTAAGATAGTTGAAATCCTGAAAAGTATTTTGCCCAGTGTGCTAATGATTCTGCTAGCCTGTCCCCTTAATTTACAAAATAATATTACAATCAAATGAGTTTTTATATTTCTGTTGTGTTTTACTTGTTTCAGTCATTGGACTGTGGTCATGCTGGAGTGCAACTGGGAAAGGTTTAGTAGAACAAATCAATCCCAGGATTTATTTTTAAAGTTTGCTACTTACCAAACTGTTAAGTTATAGGGATGTAAACAAACCAACACTAGTGGTCAAACAGTGGTGGAGCAGGACAAAAACAAACACACACACATATACAACAGGCTTCTGCAGTTTCCATCTACCAAATTCACTCAGGAGACATTAGTCAGTCAGGTGCTATAGTAGAAGACACTTGTTCAAGGTGACATCCAGCGAGATTGAACCAGAAACCATGTGATTGAAAATAAGCTTCTTAACCATATAGATTGAAAATTATAAAATAGCAGCAACAAAAGTATCATGTGTTACATATTATAACATAGATATATTATTTTTAAGTAGCTTTTTAATACAGCATATTGAAACTAACTTAACAGTTGTTTTTCAGACAGATTTTTATCTCTGAATTAATTTATACTCTAATGGATCAAATTTCTCGATGCCAACAAATATACACTATTGTATATTTACTAAGTGATTCTTTCATCATTACTTCAGCAGGTATGAACTTTGATTTTCCGATGAGGTAGATAAAGACCAAAACATGTCAGGAGTTGTCTCCTGTACATGTCAGAGAATGTCAATAGCACTGAAAAGTCTGAAAATAGTTCATACATGTATATATATATATTTAGCACAGTGTATTTATTTCTAGTTAGTTCTATAATGCTCTATGCATTAAATGTATTAACACTACAGAAGAGTTACAGTTCACTACCATGCCACACAATATTTTAAATCATTTTCGTTATTAGTAAATCTCTCTCTCTCTCTCTCACACACACACATACAGTGCTTGATGACAAAACATTTCCTCTCCATCTTACATCTGAAGGCATTTAATGTATACATTAAGACACTGACAATTACAGACTTCTGGCACTCCGCCAGTTCTATAATATTGTTGTATACTAAGGAAAAGGCAGAGATGAAAGAATAGATGGGACACTAGACAAGATATTTTGCTGTATTTATTTGTCTTTCATGCCTCTGATGTTGAGAAAGTTAAGTACTAATCAAATATTGGAGTTTATTGGATCGAACAGACACATACTTCAGCATTTGAGACTTCGTACCGCAGTCTAGAAATGAAGTTTTATGCTCCTGTAAAACACAGGAGTGTGGTTTATTAGAGGGGTTGTTAAAATGTTGAGATAAAGGCATTCGATTAACACCTATCCTGTCAAAATTGTTGGCCAAGTGCTTAAATTAAGAACAGTTATTTACTCAAACGGCACTATTAGCATTGTCAATACTTTAATTTTTTTTTTTAGGAAGAAATTTCTGTTTATTCCAAGATTCACACAGATACAAAGAAAGAGGGAAGAAGAGAGATAAAAATGGAAAAGAAAGAAAAGGAAAAAAAAGCAAAAAAAGGTGGTGGGGGTAAAGCAGCAGAAAATGGAGGTGGAGGGGTCACATATCCCAGAACAAGTGGGGTGCTCAGCCGTGCCCCATGGAAATGACCGCGATGGTGTTGCCGCAGATAATGGCTAGCTGCTAGTGACACTCTCTGCAGGAGTCACTCCACATCGCAGGGCCCATTTCTCCTACGAGCATGCTGTTAGCCCTATTTTGCAGAGGAAATTGGTAGTACGGCGTCCTAGAACACCTGACGTCTTCACGGCGACCAGCACAGACTGATAGCTACCGGCCGGACTCCTGTATTTATCGATTTATCTGAATTATTTAAGTCCTTACTTCTGTACAATAGACACATTAAAAAGAAACCATAAAAGACTCAAACATTCACCACTGAAATGATAATGGTTGGAAGGTCTCTTATATCTGTCCAGAAGTCATATATGAAATCAAATATGACATTTATCTAATTGACGCTGCTGCTATTTGTAAGTTTAGTACAGAGTCAACTCTGATCAACCAAATCTATGATCAAATGCTTTCTGACTCTGACTATCCTATCTATTATTCAATCATATTGTATTTGAGACTACATTATCCAATATATCATTAAATTTTTTTGTTATAACGGTAGGTTGTAATTTGAAGATTTGATTTATTTCTTATTTCTTTATTGCCCAAAAGGGGCTAAACAGAGAAGGGACAAACAAGGGGATTAAGTCGATTACATCGACCCCTAGTGCGTAACTGGTACTTAATTTGGAAAGACCCCTCCCCCCCCATTTTCTCCCAAATTTGTTTATTTTTGTAATTTTTTTTGCCAAAAATACCCGTTTTCGGATATGGAGGTTCTGGAAAATTGCTAAAAATCGACATTGTGAAATTTTTACCCCCCTTCCTCACCCCGAACTTCTTCAGTTTTGACTTTTTTCCCAACACTAACCCGAAAACCGTAAGTACAGAAATGTTTTGAAATTTTTGTCCAAATCATAATGTCGGCATTTTTCCACATATTTAGAAAAAAAAAAAAAAAAAAAATTCTGAAAGAAAATTTTACAAAGATTTGTGGAAATTTTTTTCAGAATCATCATCTCCGTATTTTTCTGCATATTTTGAAAAAAAAAAAAAAATTCTGAAAAAAGTTAAAATGAAGGAAATGGGGGTGGGGGTAATTTAGAAATGTTGATTTTTGTCAATTTTTTGCAGATTCGTATTCCCCGTAGCCGAAAAGTGGGGTTTGTGTCGGGAAAAAAAAAAAATTTTAAGAGTGTTTTTTTTTTAATGGGGACGGGCGGAAGACTTGCCCTTAATTTATCGACCCCGAAAGGATGAAAGGCAAAGTCGACCTCGGCGGAATTTGAACTCAGAACGTAACGGCAGACGAAATACCGCAAAGCAATTCGCCCAGCGTGCTTAACGTTTCTGCCAGCTCGCCACCTTAAATTTGATTTATTTCTAGTAGGTCTAACGATCGCAGCTGTTGATGTTTTTAATCACAGATCTGGATATTTCAGGATGACCATCACGTATTTCATTCATATAGTGTTATCTAGGTCTATAGTTTCCAATGTGTACATCATTTTATAAGAGATTAGGAGATGATGTTTGGCTGCTATTTCTAGCAAGTCGAGCATTCATAATGAACGTAATTAGCATCCAAAATTACATCATTGAAGAAATTTTCAATAAAATCCGAAGAGGTAGTTTAAAACCTGGCCCTAATGTTTCCTATATATATATATATATATATCCATAAGCATTATTGGCATATTTAAATATAACTTTGAACTTCAAGTTAAATACGATTTTAAACGTAGATTCTGAAGGGATTAAAGCAGTAAAGATGAGCCAACATGGAAGCCTCGACATGGTCGTTCGACCTGCGAGAAATAGCAATCGAATCTTCTCAAACCATATCCTATCATCTTTTCAAATGACACAAAGATGTTTCTGTGGTGCCTGGTGCCCTATTCCAGAAGTATAGATGGTGTGGTCACAGTTGGAATGACATTTGATCATAGAGCTGACCTGGAGCTTAACAAGAATAATGCCAACGACCTTATGGAACTGTGGTTCCCCATTGCTATTAGTCTTGAGGTCATGTAAAGGATCATGGATACTGCCTTCTCCTTTTCCTCTGACTGAGCCATAAAATAAAATATATTAAAGAAAAAAAAAACGTCTGGCTCAATCTAGGACAGTTTGGAGTTAAATGTTTAAATGTATTTGATAAAAGTTTGACCCAGTTCCATATTAGTTAAAGTTTCATGGCCATAGAGACATGTCCTCCAAAACTGGTGTCTGAAAGAGCACAGTAAGCATCAACAGAAAAAAAAAATCCTACTTTAATAATTTCTTTTTTTGTGAGTTTGGAATAGCTACTACTTGCAGAAAGAAAAGTGCAACGAAATGTCTGTTTTTTTTGTCTTCCCTTTTTATTTTTTATTGTTCCTGTTTCATACAACAGGAATTACAACTCCATCAAATTAAGTAGTTGTATGCTGTCAACTTAATGTGACAGTCCCCAGAAGGGAATAATACTACTGTTGGTTAGACCTAGGAAGCTGCACCGCTTCCTGTCGGCCTTGACACATTTCCTGTGTTCTTATGTTTACAAGGGGGGAGACAAGCACCTCTATCAAATTACTTTTTCAAAAAATGTTGATCGCCAATCAATTTTTGCCTTTAGATCCGAGTACTTCTTCCCCATAAGGTAAGGATAGCTATTCCAAAACCTCACTGAATATTTTTTGTTATGGTTCAGTTAGAGAAGAAAGGGCAGCGACTGTGTCCTTTTTCAGGATCTCTGTAGATAATGAGAGAAAAGCAGGTTGTTATCCTCAGACTAGAAATCTGGTCTCAACGCTAGCAACAGGATAGACACTGTCAAGGTTCTCAAGGGTCAGGTAGTGATGTTGGCCACTGATTTTGTCTATCGCCATTATAGTATTATATAACAACAACCAAACGTTGACTAAAGACAGGACTTAAAGGCGGTACGTAACTAAAACAACTGCGACCCATAGAATATCACTGAGTACGATTCCTTACTTGGCAACTTGGAAGTTAAACGTAGTGGGGTAATGAAAAGTGTACAAAAACGGATTTCAGATTCCTGTAAGTATCCAAGATGCAAATGGAATTACTAAGGCTCTTATTCTTGAAGATTGCCAAAGAGAAAGATCGTGTGATCAGATAGTTACGAAAATTAATATCGTCCTTTAATAGAGACCATCGAGACCACATCGCAAATAGTAACATCATCAGCGACTAAAGTTCTTTTTACAGAAAATTGTAGATTTTTTTATGTGAAGAAGTCTACCAAACTGAAGACAACATTAAAAGAACTGCCATTAGAAACAAGAAAGAAAGAGCGGATATATGTCTGTGAGACTATACAGAGAAAATTCAAGTTATCAATGAAAGATCATTCACATATAGTTTAGTTTTCAAAGAAGAGATGCTATAAGCTTGCTACAGTAGTTAATCCATTCGAATCCGAATCAACATGGAAGTATCTTTTCCAGTAATGGCGAACTCCTGATATGCAGTCAGCAACGACATACAGCAGGTTTTTAAGTGACACTCGATGGACTTGGGAAATATAACAAAAACAAACCTTTTTTGCAGAGTTATATATATATATAAAAAAAAACTTTTATTTAAAGCTAAAATATGTGACATTCTAGAACGGACACGTTTGATAATGTAGTCATTGATACACTATTTAAAAGAAAAATGGCTATGATGGCTGGATCGTCTTTAACCATAGTTTTGCTTGATCAAAGCTGACCTTCAGACTAAATAACAGCAACAACAATCCATACAAACAAATAGATTTCCAAGAAAAGGTATTGAGTTAAAAGCGAAGACTACCTGGAGCCAACCAAGGAACCTCTAACAGTCATTCAACATGTTAGAAACAACAGCCAAATACCTCTTAAATTACACCTTTCTATCTTAAAACGAAAAAGGACCAAGTAACTAATGTAGTACTAGATACACAATGACTACAAAAAGAAAGGATGGTCACATCTGAAACAACTTTAATCATGTGTCTGCCTAGTCAAAGCTGTTTTCGGACTAAACAGCAATGAGGACAACACCAATATAGACTTGAATTTTCTTCTTGATACGCAGGGCAAAGCCTTTACAAACAAATTGGCCGAAACATATTCGATCAGTTATCCATAAGAATACCGTGAAATAGTATCCCTCTAAATGGCTAAACCAGCTGGATTTTACCATCAGGAAACATCGGATTGAAGTCGTATTTTCATAACGTGTAAGAATTGCTTATTATTTTCTATTTTTTTAATAGGTATATAATTTTTTTTGGAAAGACTTCCGCCCCCCCCCCCATTTTCTCCCAAATTTGTTTATTTTTGTAATTTTTTTTGTCAAAAATACCCGTCTTCAGATACGGAGGTTCCGGGAAATTGCCAAAAATCGGCATTGTGAACTCCCCCCCCCCAACTTCTTCAATTTTGACTTTTTCCCCTAACACTAACCGTAAATACCGAAATGGGTCAAACTAAAGGGTTTGACCCGGTGGGAAATAAAAAAAATAAAATATTTTAATAGGTGTAAAACAACTTGCTGCGAACGAATATGAAGAAAAAAACGCGCGCTCGCGAACGGGGGCTGAGGAGAGGCCTCGGAACATTCACATCCTGAATGTTCCGAGACGCCTCACCGGAGCCAAGAAACAAAAGAAAAATAGTGTAATAGATGTAAAACGACTTGCTCCGAACGAATATGAAAAAAAAAAAAAATGCGCTCCCGCGAAAAGCGGGGTGGGGAGAGGACTCGGAATATTCACATCGTCACATATCGTCATTCCATGGCCTCTAAACTATAGTTTTTGACCCGGTGACAAAATTTTTTAAAAAATAGTCTAATAGGTGTAAAACAACTTGCTGGGAACGAATATGTGGGAAAAAATGCGCGCTCGCGAACGGGGGTGGGTGGAGAGAGGGCTCGGAACATTCACATCGTCACACACTCAGACACACACACACACACACACACACACACACACTCACAGAAACACACACACGCACACACACACACACACACACACACACACATTCGTTCTCAGCAAGTTGTTTTGCACCTATTAGACTATTTAAAAAAAATTTTGTCACCGGGTCAAAAAACTATAGTTTAGAGGCCATGGAATGACGATATGTGACGATGTGAATGTTCCGAGTCCTCTCCCCACCCCGCCTTTCGCAGGAGCGCATTTTTCTTTCATATTCGTTTGGAGCAAGTAGTTTTGAAATTATTTTTCCGCATATTTAGAAAAAAAATCGAAGTTGTTTTATTTCCCACTGCAACTACCTGTTGTTACAATAGTGTGATGGGAAAGAGATTTGTTCGTCCCATTCTACTTTTCTTCAATTAAAAATATTCTTTTCCACATTTCAAGCAAATGAAATTATCATTTTGATAAATACTTCTTTCAACATGCCTATTTTGCTTTTCACACATCCACTTGTGCACGTTTACAATCACTCTCTCTTTCTGAGAAAATGTTTCCCGCTCTTGAAGGATTTTTTACGTATTTCATAACAGCATCCAGTAGAAGTCAGCTGTACAAATGTTTCTTTCTCTGAAAAAGTGTATTTTCTGCATTTGCAAAGAGCACCCATTTCTTTATTTAAACCATTGGACATATCTACACAATTGTGTTTCCTCATAAGTATCAGAAAAATGGTTATTTTTTTTAATGAAATTTTCTACAAATAATTTCCAGATGAAGTACATTACAAATATTTCGGAATATAAAAGAAATTAGTGAGCGCGCACTCATACATACTTTGACACATCACATAATTTATTCAAAATCTCAAGTTGCGGGGACGTAAACACACCAGCTTCGATTGTCAAGCGATGTTGCGGGGGGGGGGGGGAACAAACACAGACACACACACACATATACACACATATACATATATACGACAGGCTATTTTCAGTTTCCGTCTACCAAATTCACTCACAAGGCTTTGGTCGGCCCGTGGCTATAGTAAAAGACATTTGCCCAAGTTGCCACGCAGTGGGACTGAACCCGGAACCATGTGATTCGTAAGCAAGCTACTTACCACACAGCCACTCCTACAATAATAATATATATCCAGCTACCTCAATCCGTCTGAGGTGCACCTGGATATATGTGATGTTTCCTGAAGTCGATGGGTGTTTCAGGTCTTTGAACAATCAGATACACTCACTCAGGCAACGTAGCCTAGTGTCAAACCCCCGATCGTGTCCAGTTAGCACTACTCTATTCTGGGCTCACACCTCTTCAATCACAATAATAATAATAACAATCGTAATCTTTTCTACTCTAGGCACAAAACCCGAAATTTTGGGGGAGGGGCCCAGTCGATAAGATGGACTTCAGTACGCAACTGGTACTTAATTTATCGACCCCGAAAAATTAAAAGGCTAAGTAGACCCCGGCGGAATTGGAACTCACAACGTAAAGAGTTCAAATTCCGCCGGGGTCTACTTTGTCTTTCATCCTTTCGGGGTAGGTAAATTAAGTACCAGTGGCGTACTGGAGTCGATAATAATAATAATAATAATAATAATAATAAGCATTCCTACCAACATAGTTTAATGACCAATTCACCAAAGTTTTATGTATCTATTTTTTCTACATTTTAAGTCTGTCAAATGGTCATATTGTTGGAATAAAATGATTATCATATATTATAATTTTCGTATGTCTTTTCGACCTCTTGTCCATTTGGTTTCTTGGTTTCGGCAAAATTGCATTCGACACCCTGTGCGTGTACCGTTTATATATACATGGCAGGACCTTGTTTTTAGTATTTTGCAAGAAAGTTAACTGGCAACACTCAAGAAATAAAAATGGAAAAACGAAGTGAATAAAGTACTAGTCAAGAACTTGGGTTCGATGGTATTAACTAACCCTCCCCTCAAAAGTACTGGTCTTGTGGTTAAACCAGAAACAGTTTCGGACAAGAAAAGAATGCATGTCGACATTTCTTCTGGCTTTACGTTTTGAGTTCAAATCCCACCGAAGTCGACATTGTCTTTTTTTTTTTTCCTGGGTCGATAAAATAAGTAGCAGTTGAACACTGGAGGTCGATGTAATCAACTTACCCTCCCCTAATATTACTGGTCTTGTGTCAAAATTTGAAACACTTTTTAAAAAAAATTCTTGATCGAATTGATGAATATTGATGTCTGTTCAAATTTTGTCGACATTTAATTAAACTGAATAGTTACTGGAGCGAGAAGGAATCTTTCATTTTTAGCTAGCAAGCTTATATAAACAGAACATTTCCCCTTCCCTTGTTCCTCATTAGAATAGACATATATAAACTGACAGGAAACTAATTATTTCAGTTTCAGAATAGCTTCTCTGTAAACTACATCTGGCGGCAAGTATTAATGTATTTTAGGTATTTTTCTACACGGCTCAGCGAATCTTGTTCCATTTCATCCGACCACTTAAAGTAATTCACATTTTCACGGGATTCTTTTTCAAATTTTCTATATTGATGTAACTTTTTTATTATTAATTTCTGCGGAGGGGGTGGGGCGAATGCAATTTCCATCCTCAGCATGCAAAATTACATGCTTCTGAAAATAATGACGAAATTTGAAATACTTCGGAGTGGTTGGAAGAAATTTGACAAGATCCGCCGACTCAGCCAAGAATTATAAAGAAACGTATTTAGCTGTTTTGTTTTTGAAGGTATTTCAGCATTAATTACACGTATGTTCCCCCTCATATGACCCCCTATTATGAAAAATTCTTGAAATTTTTTTGCTCAACTGAAATTGTCTTTTACTTGGAACATGTTGTCAGCTTTCTTTGAAACCTTTCATTTCAGATTGACAAAAGCCAATACATTTTAATTGCTTCAGGGAAAAGCTAGAGGAAACAGCATTTTAGCGTTGTTCGATTCTTTTTAATCAAAGCAATTTCCTTCCATTGAATTGATTCAAACAAACTTCATTGTAACTCTTTTAAGAGTCAGTGATGAGTCTACATGACTGATGATGTATTCATTTAACTTTCTGGAATGTTTATTTTTACATATTATATGTTATTATAAACAACGCATTTATAGATTTTCTCATTACTTGTCACTTATATAATCAGATTAATAATAACGCCATTAAATGACAATTATGCTTCATTCTCTCTATTCTGGCTGTATCATTTTCCAATTACTTCAGGCGTAATTCGAAGCAATTTGCTATTTCTACTAGCACTAAATGTTACTCTGGTTCTTGCTATTTTCTATTTTTAAGTTTAAACTATAAACATATTTGGGGGCATCGCGTCTATTGCAGTAGTTCTTAAACGGTATATCGGAAGTAACATCAAGTGCACCGTGGGTTATTAATATAATTTAAGATTTCAGAAAATCCATATCGATGCTTCAATGACTTGAAAAACGAGTTATGCATAATTTTGTTTACACGCAAATCTGATTTAATAAAGC
Source organism: Octopus bimaculoides (assembly GCF_046866305.1). NCBI lineage: Eukaryota > Metazoa > Mollusca > Cephalopoda > Octopoda > Octopodidae > Octopus > Octopus bimaculoides. The sequence continues at coordinate 14,425,408 of NC_142935.1, forward strand.
CAGGTTAGCATATGAACAATTATCACCACCCCAGGTGTTGTCACCTGAAGATTCGCTAAAGAATTGGCATCTTGCCAAAATCTTGGGTGACAATTCGATAAATATACAGTTTAAGTCCGGGTCACGAAAAAAAAACAACAAAAAACCAGCCTACTAGATGTAAAAAAATGTGTAGAAAACGAATATGAAAACAAAAATTTGCGCAAACGGGTGGATGAGTAGGAAGAGGACTTTCGGAAAATTCACAAGATCCGATTTTTCCCTTATAACTTTCAGGAAAATGGATATATATCAATGAAATTTTATAGAAATACCGTTCAAATGACACAAATTACGATTATAAAGAAGGTGTAAAAAAAAAAAAAAAAGCGTTTAGAAAACGGATATGAAAAAAATTTGCGCAAACATACATGTACATACCTTCGTTTTGGTTGGTAATTATTTTACAGTAACGATTCGAAAGAGGACGGTATAACTTGGCTGCCTCTCTCCCCACCCCTTCAGAAAGCATTTTCCCCACAAATTTCTTTATAATCATAATCTATGCTGTTTGAAAGGTGTTTCTGTAAAATGTCATTAAAAGATATCCATTTTCCTGAAAGTTAAGAGGGAAAAAAAATGGATTGAGTGAATTTTCTGAAATCCTCTCCTCACCCCTTGCGGGAAACATTTTCCCCAGAATTTTCTTTATAATCATAATTTGTGCCATTTGAACGGTATTTCTATAAAATTTCAACAATGTTATATAAGTATATATTTATACTTATATAACATTGTTATATAAGAATAAATACATTATAAACAGGATATGGCACTTTGGTCTAAACCACTTTAGTCTAAGACATTTTGGTCTAAAAGCATTTTCGTCTAAAGGCAAAAAGGACTATTAGAGTATAGTTATTCAGATCTTTTACATTTTTTTTTTTTTAGATTGTTGACAAAATAGTTATTAGACCAAAGTGAGTTTAGACAAAAATGTCTTTAGACTATAGTATATTTATACAAAAGTCACCTTTGACCAAAGTTCTTTAGACCATAGTGCATTGGACCGAAGTGTAAAAGACAAAAAGTCCTAGATCCTTATAAACTGATCTGATACCTGTTGCGTGCTTGTTTATGCTTTTATATAATCTGGGTTTCTCAATTTTTAGCTTAAAAAAACAAAAAATTGCTTTACAAAGAGCTCCAGTAATTTTTGAATATGATCTTCATTGCACCATGAAGTTAAAAAGATTGAAAAACCCTCGTCTATTGTGTATTGAATGTCCTAATTATAAATTGATCTTAGCACCTCCCATCTCAATGAATTCAGAACATTTCAATCTACATTCCATTAAAGTCTTAGTGAATTAGATGTTGGGAATATCAGGCAAATATTGATTTTAAACTTAGAGGGGGGGGGGGAAAGATTGTGTGAGCGTCATTTTTTTTTTTTTCATAAATATTAGAATCCTTAGTGAAGTGAATTTGCATTAATTGGGAATTGTAATTCACTTGTCGCTTTAGCTTGCTGTATGCTCAGTGTTTCATGAAGATCATGGATTGAGCCTTTACAGTCGTTTGAATTGCTAGAAATAGTAGCCAAATACCCCTTAAATTACTCATCATCATCATCATCGTTTAACGTCCACTTTCCATGCTGGCATGGGTTGGATGGTTTGAATCAGGGCTGGCAAGCTGGGATGTTGCAACAGGCTGCAATCTGATCTAGCAAGGTTTCTACAGCTGGATGCCCTTCCTAATGCCAACCACTCCAAGAGTGTAGTGGGTGCTTTTTACATGCCACTGGCATGGGAGCCAGTCAGGTAGCACTGGCATCGATCATGCTTGAATGGTGCTTTTTATGTGCCACCAGCATGGGAGTCAGTCAGGCATAGCTCTGGCATCAGTCATGCTTGAATGGTGGTTTTTATGTGCCACTGGTATGGGTGCCAGTCAGGTGGCATTGGCATTAGTCATGCTCAAATGGTGCTTTTTACATGTATCAGCCATGTTCGAATGGTGCTTTTTACATGACAGTGGCACAAGTGCCAGTCAGGTGGCACTGGCATTGGCCACAACTATGATTTCATTTGGTTAAACAGGTCTTCACAAGCATGGCATATTGCCTGATGATTGAAGGGTGCTTTTAAATGGGCCAGTTATGCAAGTGGCATCAGCTATGGCTATGATCTCACTTGGATCTTCTCAAGCACAGCATATCTCCATAGGTCTTGGTCACTTGCCATTGCCTCTCTGAGGTCCAATGTTCAAAGGTCATGCTTCACCACCTCGTCCCATGTCTTCCTGGGTCTACCTCTTCCACAGGTTCCCTCCACTGTTAGGGTGTGACACTTCTTCATACAGTTGTCCTCATCCATACACAACACATGACCATACCAGTGCAGTTGTCTCTCTTGCACAGCACATCTGATGCTTCTTATGTCCAATTTTTTTCTCAGGGTGCTTACACTCTGTAATGTATGCACACTGACATTACACATCCAGCAGAGCACACTAGCTTCATTTCTTTCAAGCCTACGCATGTCCTCAGCAGTCACAGCCCATATTTCACTGCAGTGTAGCATGGCATTTCACACAGTCTGCCTATCACTCTGAGCAAGAGGCACTTTGTTACCAGCAGAGGTAGGAGCTCTCTGAACACTGTTTTCTAGAAAGAAAAAAAAGCAATGGTTGTAGAAGAAATATTTTAGATCAGAAGTCCGCTCAATCATGGTTGATGTGAGGGTAGCTAAACAGTAATTATTGAGTTTGTCTCTGTATGTTCCATAGAATTTACTTAAAAAAAAAAAGAACAAAAAAACAAAAAAAAAAAAAACACAAATGCAACTTGTTTTCTACTTTACAAACAATGGGAACTTCTTTTCAACTTAACACCAATGTGGAATTGGTAAACTTGTTCTATGTACAGTATTCTAAAGTAGTGCTTGTCTTCTTTTCTATTATTAATATTTATGCAAGTACTGTACATGATAGGTGTGATTAAAATGTGCTGGTTTCCATCTGCATAAGTTTATTGTTCCTCTTGGATAATGTCAATGAACCGCGAAGAATTATAACATGTCTGAGGGTTTGAACTTACTTCTGGTATTGAATTATACTCTTGTTTATTATTCATGGCCTTGGCCAAATGAATTACTATTATTGATTTATTTCATTATCATAGGCACAAATTGACGGCGAAGATTTGCAGCTCTTAATAGTCAGGTAACAAATACCAAAATGGAGTCTAAATAAACACTTAAATCTTGATGATGTTGAAGAAGCAACTGCATGACTAGTACTGTTTAACTCAAACCTACTTATAAATGACGCTAAGCCTGAACTGGTTTAGCCAAAATTCTTTGTATTAAGTTAACGTCAGTGCAATCCACAAACTGAAAGATGTCATATCTGACAATCCAAGATTCTTCAATTGACGACTTAGTGTACTTTTGAAAAATAAAACTTAGATTTATCTAAGACAGGATAAAATTTTTACCAAAGTCTTAATGTGCATACTTCTTTAAGTGAATTCTCTGCAATCAGAATTGACCCAGAAGCAGTATATGAAATTTGTTTTTAATCAATGAAATCCTTTAAACTCAAATAAAAATTCTTAATTGACTAAGAACTTCAACTAAAGTGTCCATTCTTAGATGTCTTGACCTTGTTGTAATAAGGTAGTCAGCCTGAATGTTTGCTCTTGAATAAGTACTACAGCCAAGATATAATACAGAAGTATTTTACACTACTAGTGAGTCCTCGCATTAAGGAAAGTTTATCTTGCAAGTAACAGCAGAAACATAAAAAATCATGACATTTTTTAGATCATTATAGCCTTCTAGCTCCTGTTCTGCATATAGGAAGAAATTGTAAATTTGTCCATTTCAGCAAATTTTGCATGTGAAAAACCACTGTATTTTACCTAGTCTCTCTGTAATATTAATCTTTAGATGATGAATCCTAAACTGTCTGATGTAAAAAGGAAGTAATTTTGAATATTAATTGTCCAAGAAATGGTATCAAGTTAAGTGTGCATTGAATGTTTATTCAGTTCAAATGCAATTAGATATTGGTGCAACAAATTTCATCATTCTAACTTCACTGTTAACAAGGTTATCATTAATAATTAAACCTGCTTTCAGTAGACATTTAACTTCTAATGACGATCCTAAGTTAGAGGTAATTGGTAATACAACTGCTTTGCTTGGCTTAGAATAATAATAATAATCCTTTCTACTATAGGAGGAGACTAGTCAATTAGATTGATCCCTGTGCTCAACTGGTATTTAATTTATTAACCCTGAAAGGATGAAAGCCTCGGTGGAATTTGAACTCAGAATGTAACAATGAACAAAATGCTGCTAAGCATTTTGCCTAGTGTGCTAACGATTCTACCAGCTTGCCACCTTAATGATAATAATAATAATAATAATATTAATAATGATAAATAATAATAAAAACACACAGTTCAGCTTTGTTGTGGTTACTATTCCTTTATAATTTCAAATTAAAAGGTACAGATGCTCAGAATGTTATTTTCTTCTATTTACCATTAATAAAAGACTATAATGCAAAATGAACTTCAAAAGTTTCAAGTGAGGGGAATTATAACTCTATATCCATAAAATGATCAACAATGTATCAATTATTTAGATGCAAAAAAAAAATGTTGAAATAAGAATGTGTGCTAATTACAAAGTACATTTAAATAATGAGATTCATATTTTTTCTCATTTTGAAACTATGTTCACTGATATGCAAAAGGCAAAGTTTTTTCCTCGCCTGTTGGTGGCAGATTATTTTGAATCAAGACTCTGAGAGATTGTGTTTGGTAAATACAAGCAATGATAAATACTTTGCTAATAAACTTCAGCTGGTCTCAAAGACAGCAGCTTCATGTTCCAATATTGTATGGAGTCTATACCGAAGGGAATCAATAGCATAATTATCAAGATGAAATACTTATCTTTGCATTAGAATTGAAAAATCAAGAATCTAGCAGTTATTGCTAGACTGGAAGGAGCCAGTGTATCCATTAATCCAAATAAACACACTGAAATGCATTGATCATTCATCTTCTACAAATTTCCTAGGAATGAATATTCTCAAAGAATGCGATCAAACCATCATATAGCCTAATAAACAAAATTCAGCAAATTACTGCTCCTAAATCAAAAGAATATATTGAGAAATATTTGGGGGGTTGATAAACTATATTCACTGATTTATACCAAATACTGGTTTATATTGAAATCTTGTGGCTAAGAGGAATGTCTTTATTTGGGGAATGTATTAAGAGCAGACCATTGAAAAGACAACTTACAAAATGTCATGTTTAGGCAAGTTTTTATTGACTGTAAAATAACTTTCACTGAGAATTCTCTTGAATTTGTAGTTGTAAAAACATCTCAAAATGGAAAGCTTACTCTATAAGTTAGTAATACATCTAATTACTCATGTAAGTCTTTGGCATCTAGGCCATCGACTTTTCTCCATTGTTGACTCTGGGCTGTCTTTTCCTCTTCTAGACCTTGTTGGTTTTGAATTGTCATTGATGTGTCTTTAACTTTGCTTTTTTTTTTTTTTTGGTAGGGGTTTGTGTATTGGGTCAACACAAACCAATTTATACTACTGGTAAGAGCTGGTCCACATTAGTCTGGCCTCTATCCTTTGACATGTCCAGCATAGAAGTCCCTACCAGGATCTTGCATTTTGCTGGCATAGCTGTGAGGGTCATTGTGGCACTGACAATAAGGGTTGTTTGTGGTCTTTGTATAAGTGGCATTTGGGTTGAGATTTGGTGAAAGTTTTTTTTCATGCAAGGCAGATGTTAGCTCAGTCATCACCATCATCATCATCATCATCATTATTAAGGTGGCAAGCTGGCAGAATTGTCAGCACGCTGGACAAAATGCTTAGCAACATTTCATATCTTTTGGGTTCAAATTCCACTGAGGTTGACTTTGCCATTCATCCTTTTGGGGTCAATAGATTAAGTACCAGTGAAACACTGGGTTTGATGTCCCCTTCCCCAAAATTTCAGACCTTGTGCCTTTAGTAGAAAGGATCATCATCATCATTATTATTATTATTATTATTATTATTATTATCATTCAACATCTGTTTTCCATGCTGGCTGTATATCATTTCATTGCATTTATTGCATATAAAGTTCTTTGCAGAGCATTTTTCATCTTTTCTATGTCAAAACACTATTCTTGAATGCTGCAACTATAGAAGCCTTGGCTGCTGAATGTGTAGATAAGTTTAACATCATTGATAGCTAATTCTGTTATTGTCATCTTCTATGGAATCTTGAGAACTTTTGAGAAAGCATTGTCTAAAAGTATGTGACTGTGTGTCTGAGATAAATGCTGACCAACAAAAGGAGTTGGTCCTTATGTTGGTCGGCAGCAGGGAAATAAGTGTAGTATTTCATTGTGAGAAGTTGGAGATTATCCATGAAAGAGTCACTGCTTTCCTTTTTGGCTTGTTTTCATAAACTGAGTTTGTGATGCATCATTGTAGCAAATGTTTTCTGAAAGCAATTTGCCTAAAGTCTATTAATTGCAATATAGTACAATCATGTACTATAGGAAGGCAGCTGAACCACAAAAAAAACAAAAACAAACTAGGACTTCCAGTTTGTTATTTTTAGAAGTTTCTGTCTTTCACATAAAAATCTCCATTCTTTTAATATTAATGCAGCTGCAACAACTTGTAGAATAAGTGAATTAAACTTTAACATGTTAGAAATGTAGAAAAGGATATATATAGAGATAACAATAAAATTATACATACCAAGCTTTTTTATGTACCACCAAAAAGAGTGGGAGAGTGGCAGAATAGTTGGCATGTCAGCAGAAATACTTTATGGTATATCTACCAGCTCACTACATTCTGAGTTCAAATCCCATTTACCTAGAGAAGGTAATGGGAAGCCACTCCAAAATTCATCCCAAGTTTAGTCGTGGTAGTTGAAGTTCCAGAAATTTACTTAATGACAGCAGGGGAAGGTATGATCCCTATCAGGTCTTTTAGGGGGTACTGGAGAAGGTTCACATGTACAGGACTTGCCCAAGAGTAGACCACCACTAGACTAGACCACATCAAAGGTAGCCCTCATCTGGCCAGAGTGGTACGATATTTCAAACTAATCAAACAGAATGGCTTGTGGGTAGGGGAGGCAGTCAGACAGACATCAACTTGCTACTATTCTGACTAGGCCAAGAGAGGACATAAAGAACAACAGCTGCCTAGTGAAAGAGATTCTTTTAAGTTTGCCTTCCAGAATATTGATCTGTGATTGGTTAATGGATCTAGTGAAGAAATGAGGAAATATCAAAATGTCACCTGTCATACCAAAATGTCACCAGTCTCTTTTGCCAAACTGCTAAGTTATGGGGCACATAAACCAACCAAGATTGATTGTCAAGCAGTGATGGGTGACAAACACTTGCACACACACACCTGATGGACTTCTTTCGGTTTCTGTCTACTCAATCTGTTCAGAAGGCTTTGGTTGGCCTGAGGCTATAGTAAAAAGCAATTGCTCATGATACAACACAGTGGCACTGAACACAGAACTATGTGATTGGGAAGCAAACTTCTTACTACATGATCATGCTGGCACCTGTGTACTATACCTTAGAAAAAGATGGGGTAGTCATGGCTAGAACATCTTTGTACATAGGTCTGTTCAAATGAGGATGACCTGTGGCTCTACATGAAGCTATTGTTTCAGAATATAGATAATTGTAAATAATTAGGCAGGCGATTTTTTTTTTGTTACTATGACAAAACTGGTTTTCTTTTTCTGTTAGGAACTGATGTCTTCTGTTGATAAGATAACATGGAAACTTGCTTTGATAACTCTTTAATTCTCATTGTTCTCAAAGGAGATAATTAAAAAAAAAGAGAAAAACAAAAAGCAATTCTAATTGGGAAAGTAATAAGTGATTACACCTCCCCCCTTATATATATATATATATATATATATATATATATATATATACAGCATGTCAGATTCAGCAAATTTAGCAATCTCCGAAAGTTAATTGAAAAGACTTAAGGTAATGGCTTTAATAATAAATAAATAAATAAATTGATTATTGTTCTGGAAATTTCATTTCATGCCATTGACCAAACTAGATGCATTCTCAACTTGAATCAGAATTATACACAAGAACAGTTTTATTTAAAGCATCTACCACATAGAACATGTTTGTACATGAATAAGTCTAAAGGTATTATTAGTACTGCTTTAATTACATACACAGCATTACTTAATTAGCCAGAAGAAAGTGATAAAGGGAAGAAGATTATGATTGTGACCAACTTCTCAGACTTTGATGTGTTGCAGTGTAGCATTAAATAAAACTTGAGTAACCTTATTCAGTTTATTAAACTGTGATAGTAAGAGCTCCACTGTCATTATACATTTCTTCTCGCTTGTCACTGGTGTTTGATTAAAAAAGCAAACCACTGTGCTAGATGAATTGGCGATAAATGAATAACACTTAAAAATTTTTTTTTGTCTTTGGTCAGTAAGTGTTATTTCTTCTTTGCTTCTATCTAGAAATCAAAGGTAATGACTACTATTTCCTTCAAACTTTGCTTTTGCGACCTGGACATCAATGTTTTGAAACTGACCTATTTTCCATTACATTTCAGACAGATTCAGCACTGAGTCGCTGAGGCAGAAATATCATTATAGGAAATATTCTGCTTAACAGCACAGATTTGCTTGACCATAACCACTTGAGCATATCCCTTAGTGGTTGACAATATGTACATCTCTAATCATGAGCAGGAGTAGAGGGGGAGCATCATAGCCATGTGTTGAAAGGAATTCTTTGGGGTTTGAATAAATGTAGTAAAAGCAAAGTTTGAAGGAAATATTGGACATTCTTCATACTTTCTAGGGATAAGCAAATAGGAAATAACAGTTGCTACCCAAGGATAAAAATCACGTTACTCAGTGTAATTGAACTTCTAGGGAAAATAGGTTTCACTCCAAGACCTCAAGTTAACCTGAGCATTGTGGATGGTCACTGAGGCATGCTGCTGCAGTCCAAGCAAAAGTTTCAACTGATTGTTGACTTGTGTTATCACACATCAATCCATGATAAGCGTAACATGGTTCACAATTGAATGTACCATGTTATCCCAGGTCAATGATGAATGAATCTGTGATAAATGAAGGTAGATGTACTTGTTCAGTTAATCCTAATCTAGCAGAGCCATGATCAAAAACATAACAGCTATGATTATTCCATACTGTTTAAGCAACTATAGTGAATCTATATTATCCAACGTGTCCACTTTATTAAGATAGGTTGTGGTTTGAGGGAGTTTTGGCTGGTGTTTTTAGCATTTTAATTGGCCATGTGGAGGCTCTTCCTTGGTTTGTATCTTGTTTCTTATTTGTAAATATTGGATTTCTAGGAAAGCTACAACACAATATGGGAGAAATATTATGGTTAAATGAAATAAATTTGCTTAAATGCCCAATAATTTATTGATTTTATTTATTCAGTTTATGAGGTAGATGAAGAAATTTATTTAGTAACTTTCTTTTTGGTAAATTAATGGGGAATCTTTTAGAAAATCTAATTTGTTCAATATAATTAATTATATTTAACATCTACCGTGATACATTTTTTTTTTTCAAAATAAAAGAAATTAAATTCCCTTTTAATGTATTTAAAATAAATTGCATTCAACTGTAAGTCACTGGATTTAATTATTTTCCTAAGCAAATAGAAATATATTATTACAAATGCATATATCTGAAAGCAATAGGTCATTCAACAATTTCAATAACAATATGAATATTACAGTAGCTATGAAGCTAAAACAGAATAACTATTGAATGGAAGGATTTTTAAATAACAAAGCAATAAACAATATATGTTGTTGTTGCAATAAAGCATCTAAAGATCATGTGAATTCTAAGAATTCAAATGCTTTTTAAAAGTACAAACATTGATCCTGTATTGGTAGAATTTAGGATTTTCTGCAGTGCTGTAATCAATAGAAGGTTCTTAGCATAAAACTGGAAACTCATGTTTCTTAAAATAGTACTTGCAATACCGAAAACTGGACTCTGCCAGGAAAAACAACTGAAAAAGATAGAACTTCTACTGACATTGAAGTTATTAATTGTAGTTTTTCCTAACTGTGTTAAGCTGTAGATATTTTTTTCAGTTTTGGTAAGAGAAAATATTAGTGTAGTGAATAAAAGAAGATGAGAACCATTAAACATTTACATAGAAACTACGATTTTTATTTCTATGAGTTGATAAATGATAATCTGTTCTGTTTACTTGTAATAATTTTGATGTTGGTTATAGGGTCAAAATACTGTAATACATACAGACTGGAGTGTAAAGCTAAAACTTTCTTACACTTGTCCCACTCTGTAAAACCCATTACTTTGCTTACTCAGCATACACAGCAGAAAGAGCTATCACATCCTGAGTCAATGAGAAGCCTCTGTGTAGTTGCTTACCCTACTAGAGATAGCAGCAAAAGCTTCCTGAAATTGCACCCAACCATCTATAAAAATTAAGGATGTTCAGGATAATGTAACCCTATGTACACTATGGTTAAAAATAAGATGGGTTGGTCATAGCTGGATTGCTTTTGACTGCAGGTCTTAGTCATCTGTGGATTGGTAGGTTGAGGGATACAAGTTACATAATCAGTTTTAACCCACAGATAATAAGCAAATTTTCAATTTTGCAAAAACCATCTTCTGCTTCCTCTGTGTTTTTTGGAAAATTGTGAGTAAAACAGTTGTAAAAGACAATTATAGTGATTTAAGTGTTAATTGAAACAAATAGAACCTACTATTAATCTATTTGAAGGTTCCATTCTTTTTCATATTGTCTCTTTTGGTGTTGTCTTTCATGAAATTTTGTTCTTGTTTGCTAATAGTAAATTCATTGAACAGAAATTTGTGGGTTTATTACATCAACTTGTTTCTGAGAAACTCCTTCATCTCTTGCCAAGACATAGAACATTCTCTATGCAATTTATTGTCTTATTCCAGTGAAACTCCATGTGCTATTAACTGATATTTCTTGCTTGATATACAAACTGTATTATGATGTCAGCAATTAGCGTGCTAATGTGATGTCATTAAGTCATGATTATTTCTTTCCTTTGACTTACTAGTTGGTCAATATTGGCCAAGGTTTAGTCCTTATGTGAAGCTGTAGTGAAAGATTGATTTTCGAAAAGTTTCCTGTAAGTTAAATAAGGTTTCTCATGGAGTTCCATTTTTAAAATTATTTCTTTCAGTTAATAATAATCACAATATGAATAATAATCAAAATGTTTCTTTAAGAACTATGGCCATTGACATCATAGTTATCAAATATCTTAATAATGTTATTGTATTGATAGTATTTACTAAAATTAGATCTTTCTTCTGTTGCTATTTTCAGTAAGGCCTTCATATCAGGATTAGCTTAAGAAAGAATAAAATGATATTTTGTCAGGAATTTTCAATAAAACTGGTGAATAAGCTATTTCAGTCATTCATGAAAGAGATGACTCTCATTCTATTTACTCATGAAAACTTTTGCTAAATTTGTAAATTATTTGGGATCTTTATAGTCCAGGAATTATGCTGATTTTGGAATCCATAAAGCTAATTTTTACTGTTCTTAAAATGCTTTAGTAGCAATACATGTGGTCCTTTTCTTTTTTCATTTTGGAAAGTGAAGTTGCAGGGCATCAGTAATTTCAATTTAAATGTTAATCTATTTTTGTATGCTAAAATGGTTTGGACAGGTTTGCAATACAGCAATACAGTGTCTCTCCATTAGTCTCAATTATGTTATCTCTAATGTGAAATCCAGAAGTTTCAAGACTGGCTTAATCACCTCTACTAAGTCCTTCATTGTCTAGTTCCATCAAAAGTGCCATATTTCCAGGGTTGTGGAGTTGATATACAAAACCTGATCTGACTCCCCAATTTATCGTACCACTGACCTATGAGTCTTGTATTTGTAATGACTCTTTCTTTGATTCAAAGCACACAACAAACAAGGCCACTGTTAATCATCAAGTTACTTTTTAGTACCATAACCTGTTGAAGTTTGCATTAAAGGTTATAGTTATTTTGTTTATTATAATCAAGGCAGAGAGCTGACAGAATCCTTAGTATGCTGAACAAATGCTTAGCAGCGTTTCTTTTGGCTTTACATTCTGGGATCAAATGCCACTGAGGTTGACTTTGTCTTTTCGGGTCAATAAAATAAGTACTAGTTGAGCACTGGGGTTGATGTGATTGACGTAACCTCTCCCACTAAAATTGCTGGTTTTGTGAAAAATTTGAATCTGTTATTTATTAAGTTACTCACAATTAAGTCAAAACATTCAAAATTAAAAACAAAGTGGCTACTTTTATTAAGACTATTAAATAAAAGTTGATGTAAAAGAAATAAACTATAAAAATATGATAAAAAGAAAATGAAGAACATGTTTGTTCATCAATTCAAAACTCTAAAGTACATAAAAGTTAAAACGACGAGGTTGAACACCTAAAGCAATTTAAAGACTGTTTTAAAAGAAATAGAATCAATTAGATACATACTTTTCAAGATTTAAAGCATTGTTTGGATATAAAAATGTGCCTGATTATGAAAGATTACATTAAATGAAATAATTATATTGTAAAAGACTGAAAAATTTTGTTCAACTCTATAGAAACATTGTATTTTTGAGTTAAATAAAGAAAATCAAAATTCCAAATTCACTAACATCTTAATGGAATTACTTCTACTAGATCCTCCTTCATAGGAGTCCTTAACCCTTTTGATGCCAACCCACCTGTGACCACCTCTGTTTCTATGAAAGAAACTTCCAATTTTAAAGTGATTGAAATTTAAAACCTTGCATCAAAATTTCATGTTCATTTATGTTCTCAACATTAGCTTAATCGTGGCAGTTATTTCACTAAATTCTTCTCTAGTTTAGAAATTAATTGAAATGAACAGTGTGTATTTCAACAGAAATATGTTAATGAAAGGGTTATATCTGATTTGATTTCGGTGCAAAATTGCTCTCAACTCTGATTTTGTAGTCCTGCATATTTCATTTCTTTCTGTTTGGTGATTTATTTCCTTTAGCTGTTGCTACACATGAGATCCACTTCCTCTCTAAGGATACTTATAAATCAAATCAAATTCATTTTTTAATTTTTACCATCAAGAGATTTTATATAGAGAGATTAATATTTTTTTCTATTCCTTCATGTAAAATATATAACATCCTTGTAATCTAATCTGCTTGTGCTAGTTCATGGAAATAGTAGTGAATCTCTCTAAACATTTTTAAATTCATCATCTTTCATTGTTGGTCATTATCTTGAATATTAGACATTGAACAAAGTGGTATCACCTCAACTGTAGGAACAGTATTCCATATTGGGAAATATTTTACTTTGAGAAATGTTACAAAGGATATGGTAAAGGTAGCAAACTGGCTGATTGGTTAACATGCTGACAAAATACTAAGCAGCATTTCATCTATGTTCTCAGTTCAAATTCCACCAAGGTTGACTTTGCCTTTCATCTTTTTGGGGTTGACAAAAATAAGTACCAGTCAAGTACTGGAGTTGATGTTATCAACTTATCCCCTCCCCAAAATAGCTGGCCTTGTGCCAAAATTTGAAACTAATATTTCACTAGCCATCATATACATAAAGTGAAGCAGAAAGTTTAAGGAAGTTTAGTAGATGTGATATCAAAGTTGCCAGCTAGAATACAAACAAAATTTCATGATGCATTAGGTCCTGGGGATATAATGTCTGATGTTAAATGAATCAATTGAATCAGTAATCCCCAAAAAGGCATGACCAAAACAACAGTGCCAAAACGTTCCCTACCCTTCTGTAGAATGATCATAGACTATGCTGTTCATTTAAGCCATAAAAAAACATATGAATATATACATGTAGATGCACATGCTTGTATCTGTTTATACACTATTTAAAAATTTGAAAAAGAAAACTATTTAGTTACAAATTTTTTATCAATAATAAACCAGCCAAACCATATAATTATCATTTCTAGGTAATTAATGTTTCTATGAGGTGAATTCGGCAGTGGCTCGTTGACTTCTCATAGGGAAACAAGTGTGAACTCAGAGGTAGGCGCAACTTTACGTATGTAGTAGCTGGTAGGTACTTTATAATAATAAATTCTTCCTTTTATTCTCTGAGCAAAGTGTGCATGACGAATAAGTTAAAAACCTTTAGTGATCATGTGAGTTTCTTCCAGAGATCACCCTGCTTAAGAAATGATTTGATTAATAACTTATTGTTCTCTGTTTTTTATTTGTCTTTTTAACTATATGGTGTGTGTGTGTATGCACTCACACATATAGTATAAAAAGAAAGAATGCATACTTCATATTTATATACACATATCAACAAACCTATTCTAACTATGTCAATGTATGAGTGGATAGGTGACTTTGAAAGTGAAGATTAAACAGATTAAAATAAAACCATT